>NW_005363642.1:862360-870294 GCF_000412655.1 Myotis brandtii
ACCAGGGGCTGCACCTAGGGATTGGGCCTGCCCTCTGCCACCCGGGAGCAGGCCTAAGCCAGCAGGTCGTTATCTCCCGAGGGGTCCCAGACTGCGAGAGGGCACAGGCTGGGCTGGGGGACCCACCCCCTCCCCTCCCAAGTGCACAAATTTTTGTGCACCGGGCCTCTAGTAATTATAATAATAGTTGAAACCAGCGTCTTGCTGAACAGGCTGGTGTGGACGAGCCTCCGGAAGCCCTGGGTTCCAGCTCCTGGTCCCAGGTCCTTTCTGCTCTTCTCTTTATCAGAGTCAAAGCCCGGCTTCCATGTGCAGAGTGCCTACTGCGTGCTTGCCGCCATTCTAAGGGTTTTCTATGCGTTGGTTCTTTTACTCCTCCTAACGGCCAAGTGAGAGGCAGGACAGCACAGTTCACATGAATTCCATCTTGAGGTCAGATCCCAGCTCTGCCACTTGCTGGCTGTGTGGCCTTGGGCAGATCCCTCACCCTCTCTGTGCCCTCAGTCTCCTCGTCTGTGAAATGGGGATGATAATGGCACCTTGTGTGTGCAGAGTGGGGGTCCCCTTACTAGGTGCGTGTGCAGAGTGTCTACTGCGTGCTTGCCGCCATTCTAAGGGTTTTCTATGCGTTGGTTCTTTTACTCCTCCTAACGGCCAAGTGAGAGGCAGGACAGCACAGTTCACATGAATTCCATCTTGAGGTCAGATCCCAGCTCTGCCACTTGCTGGCTGTGTGGCCTTGGGCAGATCCCTCACCCTCTCTGTGCCCTCAGTCTCCTCGTCTGTGAAATGGGGATGATAATGGCACCAGTAACATGGGTTTGGTGGGCTTGAGTGAGTTCATATCAGTCATGTGCCCAGGACGGTGTGCGGAGAGGGAAGCTTTTGCTGCCGTGGAGATGGTGGCGATGATGGAAATCTTCATTGTCATTATTCTGCATCACACGTGGAATGTACGCGGCCTGCCCGGGTCACATAGCAAGTAGGCAGCAAACTAGGGACTCAGGCGTGGTACCTGGGCCCTTCCCCACGGTGTCCTCCCATCTCTGAGAAGGGGAATCGGCTGTGGTCCAGGCACTGGTCAGTTGGTGGGCTTGAGGGAGTTCATATCAGTCATGTGCCCAGGATGGTGTGTGGAGAGGGAAGCTTTTGCTGCTGTGGAGATGGTGGCGATGATGGAAATCACCATTGTCATTATTCTGCATCACACGTGGGAATGTACGCGGCCTGCCCGGGTCACATAGCAAGTAGGCAGCAAACTAGGGACTCGGGCGTGGTACCTGGGCCCTTCCCCACGGTGTCCTCCCATCTCCGAGAAGGGGAATCGGCTGTGGTCCAGGCACTGGTCACTGCACGGGCCCAGGCACTGGTCACTGTCACCCGTCGGGAAGTTGCCTTGCCTGGCCCAGCCTCCGCTCCTTCCTGACTCACAGGGCACCCAGGAGCCAGGCAGCCTCCTGGTTCAGATTCCCCAGCGATTCTCCCCCCGCCCCACCCCTCTGCGTGGGAGGAGGGACAGTGCCCGGAGGCCGAGGGGCCAGGATGTCACCCGCCTGAAGAGGGCCTGTCACTGTACCCACGACTGAGCCAGCCTGGTTCCCCTTCTCCCGACTTCACCTGAACCCCTTTCCTGGGCTGGGTGGTGGGAGATCTGTACGGAGCTTGTTCTTTGCTGATGTCTGGGGTACAGTCTGTGTTGGGGGCCCACAGAGGGCACTGCCACCTGGGCTGCAGACCTGGGCCCTGCCCCAGGTCCTCACTGGCCAAGGGGGTGTCAGGGCAGTCGGCCTGTTGGACAGCTGCCATGTCGGGCTAGAGAACAGGGCGTGCTGGGGCTGAAGAGAGGGGCCCAGCCTATGAGGGTCCCGGGCCCCCACGCCCCCACGCCTCACAGCTGCTCCCCTTCCTGTCCCTCCTCACCACGTTCCCGGGGCTCTGGCAGAAGAAGAGACCCGTGCTTCTGCAGCCAGCCTGGTCCTTGGCATCCGC
Source organism: Myotis brandtii (assembly GCF_000412655.1). Taxonomy (NCBI): domain Eukaryota; kingdom Metazoa; phylum Chordata; class Mammalia; order Chiroptera; family Vespertilionidae; genus Myotis; species Myotis brandtii. Next base: position 864,350 of record NW_005363642.1, read on the forward strand.
AGGCAGAAGCAGATGCTCAGGTGAGGGGTTCTTTGCAGCTCTGGGCCCCCCAGAGGCGAGGAATGGGAGAGGGAACCTTGTGTACCTGTGTGTTGATCCCTGACCCCGCATTGCACAGATGTAGAAAGAGGCTCAGAGAGGCAAAGCTATGTGTTGGGGGCCCACAGAGGGCACTGCCACCTGGGCTGCAGACCTGGGCCCTGCCCCAGGTCCTCACTGGCCAAGGGGGTGTCAGGGCAGTCGGCCTGTTGGACAGCTGCCATGTCGGGCTAGAGAACAGGGCGTGCTGGGGCTGAAGAGAGGGGCCCAGCCTATGAGGGTCCCGGGCCCCCACGCCCCCACGCCTCACAGCTGCTCCCCTTCCTGTCCCTCCTCACCACGTTCCCGGGGCTCTGGCAGAAGAAGAGACCCGTGCTTCTGCAGCCAGCCTGGTCCTTGGCATCCGCAGGCAGAAGCAGATGCTCAGGTGAGGGGTTCTTTGCAGCTCTGGGCCCCCCAGAGGCGAGGAATGGGAGAGGGAACCTTGTGTACCTGTGTGTTGATCCCTGACCCCGCATTGCACAGATGTAGAAAGAGGCTCAGAGAGGCAAAGCTAATAAAATAACCGGAATATTTGGGATCAGGATATAAATGAGTTCTTAGTCCCCCAAACTCAAGGCATCCCAGGCCTCAAAATATGTATTAATAACTATTATATCTCCTCAGTCTGTAGACCTACTAGGTGCCTGGCACAGTGCCTGGTGGTCTTACACATATACACAACCAGGTGGGCCACCCGCTAGGCTCTGGCACTTACTGGGCCATGGAGGGAAATGAGCAAGCCAGCTGTTACTGGTGTAGGCCAGTGGTTCTCACCCAGGGCGAGTTGACATTTGGTAATGATTGGGAAGTTTCTGATTGTTATAGCTGGAGGGGTGCCGCTGGCTTCTTGTGGGGGGAGGGGGCAGAGATGCTGCTACACACCCCACAGTGCACAGTGCTAATTCAGTAACAATGGATTATGTGGCCCAGGCCACAGTGGCGCTGAGGGTGACACACCCTGGTGTGGAGGAGCCGCCGGGATGGGTAGCACCCGGTGCTAGCAATAGTGGGCAGCCGTCAGCACCCCGGCCTGGAGGTGAGGCAGGGCGCCGTGTGGACAGGGCTGCCGGCAGGGGCCCACAGGAGACATGCCACCCAATACCCTTTCGCCCCATACTAAAGGGGAAACTGAGGCTCGAAGAGGGCAACTAAGGAACTGGCCCAACATGGTAGAACTAGCAGAGGCTGAGCTGGGGTTCAAACACAAGTTAGGTTGCCTGATGCCAGACACCTGCCCAGTTCTGGAATCAGGCAAGAACTACTCTGCATGGCCCTCGGGACTCGGGGTGTATGCATGGCCCTTGGTTGGGCTGCTGATGTGTTCCTGGGTCTCTGGTCTCTGTTGGGAGGTTGGCTTGGCCCTACTCGACCGGGAGCCCCATCAGGGGTCCTCCTGCCAGGCCTCTCCCATTCCCTTTCTCTCTTCCAGCAAAGACCTGCAGCCCTCCTAGGCCGTCGCCCCAGCAGAACCGCGCTCAGCCAAGGTAACCGTGCCCCGGCCGCCCTGAGCCCCTAACTGGTTCCAGATGCCCTGCCCGAGGCGGGCCAGGCCGTGCAGGCCAGGCCTTGTGTACCTGTGTGTTGATCCCCTCCCCTACCCCGTCCCCCCACTGCACAGATGTAGAAAGAGGCTCAGAGAGGCAAAGCTAATAAAATAACCGGAATATTTGGGATTAGGATATAAATGAGTTCTTAGTCCCCCAAACTCAAGGCATCCCAGGCCTCAAAATATGTATTAATAACTATTATATCTCCTCAGTCTGTAGACCTACTAGGTGCCTGGCACAGTGCCTGGTGGTCTTACACATATACACAACCAGGTGGGCCACCCGCTAGGCTCTGGCACTTACTGGGCCATGGAGGGAAATGAGCAAGCCAGCTGTTACTGGTGTAGGCCAGTGGTTCTCACCCAGGGCGAGTTGACATTTGGTAATGATTGGGAAGTTTCTGATTGTTATAGCTGGAGGGGTGCCGCTGGCTTCTTGTGGGGGGAGGGGGCAGAGATGCTGCTACACACCCCACAGTGCACAGTGCTAATTCAGTAACAATGGATTATGTGGCCCAGGCCACAGTGGCGCTGAGGGTGACACACCCTGGTGTGGAGGAGCCGCCGGGATGGGTAGCACCCGGTGCTAGCAATAGTGGGCAGCCGTCAGCACCCCGGCCTGGAGGTGAGGCAGGGCGCCGTGTGGACAGGGCTGCCGGCAGGGGCCCACAGGAGACATGCCACCCAATACCCTTTCGCCCCATACTAAAGGGGAAACTGAGGCTCGAAGAGGGCAACTAAGGAACTGGCCCAACATGGTAGAACTAGGCAGAGGCTGAACTGGGGTTTCAACACAGGTTAGGTTGCCTGATGCCAGACTCCTGCCCTAACCACTACCCTGCATGGCCCTCGGGACTCGGGGTGTATGCATGGCCCTTGGTTGGGCTGCTGATGTGTTCCTGGGTCTCTGGTCTCTGTTGGGAGGTTGGCTTGGCCCTACTCGACCGGGAGCCCCATCAGGGGTCCTCCTGCCAGGCCTCTCCCATTCCCTTTCTCTCTTCCAGCAAAGACCTGCAGCCCTCCTAGGCCGTCGCCCCAGCAGAACCGCGCTCAGCCAAGGTAACCGTGCCCCGGCCGCCCTGAGCCCCTAACTGGTTCCAGATGCCCTGCCCGAGGCGGGCCAGGCCGTGCAGGCCAGGCCCCGCTGTGGAGTGTTAACACGGCCACATCTGTCTGTGGGCCCCCCATGAGCCCCCCTGGGCCGCCCTCGGAAACCCCTGGCTCCAGCTTTCCCAAACATGCCCAGGTTTACATTCCTGGGCAGCCCCTGCAGCCCCAGCCAGGCCCACGGGACCCTCTGGAGCCGGAGGAGGCCTGCTGCCCGGAGCCTGGCGCCTGGCGCTGCCTCACTCGGGCTGGCATGCTCCCGGCGGCTGGATCAGATGACACAGGCCTTGAGCTAAGCCAGCACCACCTCCCAGGTATCCCATGTGCCCTCCCGTGGCCTGGGGTCTCTGCTTGTCATCCTGCCCTTGCCCAGGAACCCTCTTCCCACCTGGCCTCTGGACCCCCCAGGACATCCCTCAGTCATGCATTTCCCCTGCATGTGGCATCGGGGGTCCTGGGAGTAGGCGGGAGGGCCCAGAGGCCTGGCCGGGGTTCCCCCTCCCTCTGTGTTGCCATGGTCTCTTTCCCTGTCTGCTCTTCTCTCCCAAACCTGGAGCCGCTGGCGGACGTGTGCAGCACCCGGCCAGGGCCCTGCACTGTAGGTGCTCAGTGAAAACATACGGGGTGAATGGATGAAACCCCGCGTGAGTGATTACACCTGCCGGCTGGTCACGCATTGTCCCACCAGTTTTGTCAAACGCCCTCCCTGGCCCAGGCCGCCTCTGTTTGCAGAGTGCCTACTGTGCGCCAGGCCCCACACAGCACATTCACACATGCCTCCCCAAGCCTCGATGCACCTGCACACTCACTCAGGGAACCACTTGGTGTCCCCCCGTCTTTTTTGAATAATTTCCAACCTGTAGAAAGGCTACTGTAAGACAGTGAACATTCACCAGTTGTTGATACCTTGCTATGTCTTTCTATTAAACTTATACTATATGTTAGATACATTTGTATATTCACACACACACACACACTTTTTCTGTATCATCGAGCATTGATACAGAGATGTTTCTGGAGACATCTTACCTCTTTATCCTCAGTCCTTCAGAGAATGTTTCCTATAATGAGGATATTTCCTTATATAACTCAATAGAAGTGCAAGATTCAGGAAGTTTAGCCTGTGCTGTGACACTGTTATACAGTCCGTGATAAAACTGCACACTCACCCTGACAATGTTCTCCTGAGCTGTTTTGTTTGTCTCAAATCCAGGGTCACCCTCAGTACTGGTTGCCATGTCTCTAGTTTCTCAATCTAGAACAGAGGTCTGCAAACGTTTACTGTGAAAGCCAGATAGTAAATATTTCACACGTGACACGGTCTGTCGCAATTACTCAACTCTGCCACAGGACAGAAAAAGCAGCCACAATGTGTACATAAGTGGGCACGGCTGTGTTCTACTAAAAGTTTATTTAAACCATTTCCTCATGAACACCCTCATCCCCACCACCTAGATTTCCTCATTCACATTCCCTTCCACTTGCTTTATCACATAGCTCTCCATCCATCTTAATTTGGGGTGTATTTCAAAGTTACAGATATTGATATTGATACAGATTGTTTGCTTGAGACGAGACTTGAGTGGAACATTGTCAACAGGGGCATCCCCGAGTGATTGTCATGATGCTCTGGGAGCTCTTAGAAGTGCCAGTCCTCCTGCTGGTTCCCAGAGGTTCTGTCTCACGGCCCGAGGTGGGTCCCAGAACCTATACTTTTAGCAAGTGCCCTAAGCGGTTCTGCTATTCAGCCAGCACGGAACTCTATGAGCACGTTACTTCATACCGTTTTCATACCAACACAGTAGTATCCACTATCCCAGTGGTCGGCAAACCGCGGCTCGCGAGCCAACCACTATCCCAATTTATCGGGTGGTTAAGGAAGTGGCTGGAGGTCATTCACCCCATAGGTCAGGGGTGGGGAACGTCCGGCCCGAGGGCTCTATAAAGCCTCGAAATCATTTGGTCTGGCCCTGCCAAGGCATTAGGGGTGAGTTAATCAAAGGTTTGGCCAAATGTAGCAGGCTAATTTTTAAGCTGATAATTGTGTGTCGGTTGGTCAGGCGATGGGAGACGCCGTGCAGGCGGGCTGCGGGATACGCAGCATGGGGAAGGCGCGTGATTCATGCACGAGTTGAGTGAGACTGGCTACAAGACGAGTGTGGATGGGAGAGTTGGAAGGGGTCAACCTCAGCGAACGTACCTCAATCAGACTGAGGACGTTTTTAGCAAAGGCCAGCTTAGGAGTACCCTAATTAAGTTAATAACAATGTACCTACCTATATAGTTTAAGTTTAAAAAATTTGGCTCTCAAAAGAAATTTCAATCATTGTACTGTTGATATTTGGCTCTGTTGACTAATGAGTTTGCCGACCACTGCCCTAGACAATTCAGATGCTAGTCTATTCTTCCAGTTGACTTTACAATGAAGCAAACCGGCCAGCCATGGTGCCCGAGGGCTCTATAAAGCCTCGAAATCATTTGGTCTGGCCCTGCCAAGGCATTAGGGGTGAGTTAATCAAAGGTTTGGCCAAATGTAGCAGGCTAATTTTTAAGCTGATAATTGTGTATGCCCGAGAATGATGTTATAAATATCCAAATGGCCCTCGGCAGAAAAAAAGGTTCCCCACCCTGCCATAGGTGGTAGAGCCAGAATGGGAGCCCTGGCCTATGTGATGTGCTGCCTATACATCGTCCTCTGTGCTAGGCTGCCCCCTGCTGTCCATATGGCAGTACAACCAGAATTCTTGCCTGCTGACCCCAGGCGGGTAGCTGTCTTCAAGTCAGTGTTACAGCATGAAGGGCATGGGAGATTATTGTCAAGGCCACATCTGGGGGCCCTCATTTCATCAGAGTTCACCCAGTCCTGGGCGCCATGGGTCTCTCAGGCCTGGGGCTTTGGGAGGCAGAGCCTACAGGCCGGAGCAGCATCTTCCTGAATGTTCCATCAGCTACTGCTCTCCACTCTGAGGGTGAGGCCGAGAGTGCATCTGTGTTGGTGGTGGAGGAGCGTCATTTCTACATCAGCACCTGGCTGGTGGCTGCTGAACCAGTCTCACTAACATCATCAGGCCGGAGCCGACCCCCCAGGTACGTGGAGGGGGGCCGGGGCCAGGGCAGGCCAGGAGGCTCCCGGGAGCCATTGAGCAAAGGTGAATTGTCCCCCAGGGCGACCCAATGCAGGCAGGGCTGTGAAATGGATAACACTGGCTGG
>NW_005363642.1:870353-871520 GCF_000412655.1 Myotis brandtii
GCCCTCTCCTTTTTACATTATTCATTGAGCATTTACTAGGTGCCAGGCCAGGACCATTCCAGGAGCTGGGGCTGTTGTCTAGAACAGTATTGGTAAGTCCTTCTTCTCATCAAGTGTACAGTCTGATGGGGAAATTGACTCCCCAAAATCACATAAGATGGCGATACATACTATAGGGAAAACAAAACGGGTGATATGAGTGGGAGTGATGGGGAATTATTTAGATTAGGTGGCCATGATTGGCCCCACTAAGGAGGTAACATTTAAGATAGCCCAGGATAACAAGCGAATGTCAGCATTTGAAAATCTGGTGGAAGGCATTCCAGGCAGAGAGGACAACACGTGCAAAGGGCCTGGGGCAGGGGTGAGTGTGGCACGTTTGAGGAATGGCCCCTGAGTTGGAGCAGACTGGATGAGGAGAGAAGTGGTAGGTGGTAGTCGGGGTGCGATGTACAGGGCATGTCAGGCCACAGGGAAGAGTTTGGAATTTATTGGAAGCCTTTGAGGACAGGGATCCATATGATGATTTCAGATCCCTCCGGCTGCTGTGTGGGGAGGGACCTGCAAGGGGCAGCAGAGATGCCAGTGGAAAAGCCCCTGCAGTGAGCAGGGTGGGAATTGTGTGTCCTGGTCCAAGGTGGGGGCAGTAGCCATGGGTCTTAGAGACCTTTAAAAGGAAACCCCCATGCTCCCCACAGCAGTCCCCCCGAGCTACCCCCCAACTGTGGCAACCACCGGCAGGATAGTGTCTTTTCTGAGCCTTTGCAAAGCTATTCCTTCTGCCTAGAATGCCCTTCCCTGTTTTGTTCACCAATTTAAACATCTTTCGTGGCCACCCTTGTCACCTTGCCTCACTATTTTCTGTCTCTGTGGCCGTGTCCCCGCCGGCTCAGAACCCCTGAAGGACCAGGACCAGGACCAGGACCAGTCCTGGTTATCTTTGTACCCCAACACTCAGCCCTGGGTCAGGAACACAGTACCTGCTCACTAAACGTGTGAGAAATCCTACAACCATGCAGCGGCTCCCACCCGGTCTAGCCCTGGGCTAGCATACCACTCCTATTATTCTTACACCATTTTTTTGTTTGTTTTGTTAATCCTCATTTCAGGAATTTTTTTTTTCATTGCTTTTCAGAAAGTAGAAGGGAGGGAAGGGGAGAGAGGGAG
>NW_005363642.1:871688-895820 GCF_000412655.1 Myotis brandtii
AGAGGAGAGAGATGTGAGACATATTGACTGGTTGCCTCCTGCACACCTGCAACCGAGGTAATTGAACATGATCAGGAATCGAACCCACGACCCCTTCATGGCCCCAGCCAACCCTAATCCTCTCAGTCCCCCACCTCCCAATACCGTCACGTTGGGATTAGGGCTTCAACATATGAATTTGGGGGGATACAGTTCCGTCCATAGCAGCCCCGGGGGCTCCTGCGAGGGGCTCAGATTTCATTCTGTCTTTGGAAATGATAGTCTGGATGTTGAGAATGAGGCGTTTCCCATTTAAACACTTACAGCCTCCTTGGTCTGGACCTGGCTGAGCTCCTGCAAACATGGGCAGGAAGGGAGGAGTCTCTCTACTCCCCTGCTTCGTCCCCTACAGGGGGCAGGGGCCTCGGCTTCCCCACCCTCCTCGCTCTCACCCTGGGACCAATGCCCGGTGCAGCAGAACCTGACCCTTGAAGTGAGGCCTAGGGGGCCGGGTCCCAGGCAGGTGACCCACAGTGAGGCCCCACCCACTGCAGCAAGCACCCGGCTCTGTACCCATATGGTCCTGGATGCTCGCTGTGCTGTGGGACTCCAGGCAGCTCATTCCTTGGCTGTAAGCCTTGGTTTTCTCATCTGCAGACGGGTACAGCTCCCGGGCTGGCATGTAGCAGGAGCTCCGGGAGAGGAGAGCAGGTTGCCCATCAAGATGCAGGTGCTCAAGAACAGATGGGTGAGGAGCCAGGGACCAGTGGGCTTCCGGAGTGGGGGAGGTGGGGAGCTCCCTCAGGTTTCCAGAGGGGTCCGGGTCTGGGACCCCCCACATCACTGTATCACAGGGCTGAGCGCTGGTCTGCAGAGCCTGGGGCAAGCACTGGGCCGTGGAGAAATGGGGACAGCCAGCCCTGAAGGCCCCCTCGCTCCTTCTGGGTCTCCTGTGACCCTTAGGCCCCGCCCCTTCAGTGCTCCCAACAGAAGTCCTGCTCATAGTACAAATGGCTGCGATGCTGGCCAGGGCTCTAGGGTGAGATTTCTGGCACCCGTTCTCCTCTCATGGCTGTGGGCATCCAATCCTCTTATGGGAGGAGCCCCCGCCCCATGGTGCTCTCATGTTCCAGGGCATCGACGTCCAAGGCCGACAAGATCCACACGGAGGTCACGCCGGAGCACATCCTGCAGCCCGCACTGGCAGAGCTCCCAGGAAAGTGGAAACGGACTAGGCCCACCGGCTGGCCACTGCCTACGCCTGGGGTTCTGCGACCTGCCCAGGGTGAGTCTGTCCTGGGGAAGGGCCCAGGGACCCATGTGGGGAGTGAGGTGAGGAGAGAGGAGGACATAAGTGAGAGCTAGATGCCCACATCAGGTTCTGCCACTTGCCAGCTGGGCGAGCATGGGCACACCTCCTCTCCGAACGCCCCGTGTGTAATCTGGGGAATGGAAGCAGCAGCAGGCTCCGGCACACAGGGTGACTGTGGGCTTGAGGGAGGTGACACAGGAAGAGCATTACACACAGACGAATGCTGCTGTCATCACAGTAGAGGTGAGGCGTGGGAACCCCGTTCCCCCAACATTTCCTCTGGGCTTAGTAGCTGGTTGATTGCTCCCTCCTTCCGTCCATCTGTCCATCCACCATCCACCCCAGGGGTCACAAACTCTGTAAAGGGTCTGAGAGTAAATATTTTCGGCTTTGCAGACCACACAGTCTTCCATTGCGTCATGAAAGCCACCACAGATGAAGTGTAAATGAATGAGTGTGGCCACTGTCCAGCAAAAGTTTATTTATAAGAACAAGCAATGAGCCGGATTTGGCCCATGAACCATGGTTTGCCAACCTCTGATCTATTTATACACTCATTCAGAAAACATTTTTGGGTTTTACTTGTGCCAGGCCCTGTTCTAGGTAGAGGGACAAGGATGGTGACAGGGACAGACAGTGCCTGCTCTCCTGAAGCTCACATTCCAGTGGGTGGAGGAAGATAAACAAGATGCATGATATGTAGTCAGGCATGGTGAATGCTGTGGAAGGACAAAGCGGGGAGGGTGATGGGATGCAGCGGGCCTCTGACAAGTGCAAGCTCTGCAGAAGAAACAGTCTGTGCAAAGGCCCTGTGGTAGAAGCATGCTTAGAGTGTTTGAGGAACACAGCGTGGCCCATACAGAGTGTGTAAGGAGGTGAGGTTAGGAGGATAACGCAGACCCCCAGGCTATGCCAATGAGACCAGTTTCTTCCTTAAGCACAATGGGAAGGCAGAAGACGCAGAAGACCTTGAGCAGGGGGGTGATAGCTGATTTGAATTTTTTAAAGGTCATTCTGGCTGCCAAGTGGAGCAGGGGCTATGGGCGGGGGCAGAAGCAGAGGATGGGAGGCCCGATAGGCTATTGCAACAGCCCTGGTGGCCTGGACCAGGGCATGGTGGGGAGAGGAAGCTGTGCACCTGCAGCTCCCTGACCACTGACATGCACTGTCTCATCTCAGGCCCTCTCGGTCTCCCGGGAGCACACCCTGGGTCAGGATGGGCGCCTGCTGCCTTCCCACTGCAGCTGGACCTCGCTCCAGACCTGGACCCAGCCTGCACCTGGGTCTGACCCTCCGCAGCCACAGCAGGCCGCGGACACCCGACTTCTCCAGGGAGCTGGAGGTGGGTAGCTGGGTTGGGGCTGCCTACTCCTTGGGAAGATTCACTGACAGACAAGAATGGTGACAGGGACAGACAGTGCCTGCTCTCCTGGAGCTCACATTCCAGTGGGTGGAGGAAGATAAACAAGACGCATGATATGTAGTCAGGCATGGTGAATGCTGTGGAAGGACAAAGCGGGGAGGGTGATGGGATGCAGCGGGCCTCTGACAAGTGCAAGCTCTGCAGAAGAAACAGTCTGTGCAAAGGCCCTGTGGTAGAAGCATGCTTAGAGTGTTTGAGGAACACAGTGTGGCCCATACAGAGTGTGTAAGGAGGTGAGGTTAGGTGAGGATAACACAGACCCCCAGGCTATGCCAATGAGACCAGTTTCTCCCTTAAGGACAATGGGAAGGCAGAAGACCTTGAGCAGGGGGGTGATAGCTGATTTGAATTTTTTAAAGGTCATTCTGGCTGCTAAGTGGAGCAGGGGCTATGGGCGGGGGCAGGAGCAGAGGATGGGAGGCCCGATAGGCTATTGCGACAGCCCTGGTGGCCTGGACCAGGGCATGGTGGGGAAAGGAAGCTGTGCACCTGCAGCTCCCTGACCACTGACATGCACTGTCTCATCTCAGGCCCTCTTGGTCTCCCGGGAGCACACCCTGGGTCAGGATGGGCACCTGCTGCCTTCCCACTGCAGCTGGACCTCGCTCCGGACCTGGACCCAGCCTGCACCTGGGTCTGACCCTCCGCAGCCACAGCAGGCCGCGGACACCCGACTTCTCCAGGGAGCTGGAGGTGGGTAGCTGGGTTGGGGCTGCCTACTCCTTGGGAAGATTCACTGACCCACCTTGGTTTCCCTCTGGCCAGTGGGCCCACCACTGCCTGGGCATCTGTGCCATCTAGTGGCTATTATTGGAACTGTAGGCCAGTACCCTGGTGGGGACCAGAGCTTAACTGCAGAACCTTGCTGTCTAGGGCTCTAATGGTGGGATTTCTGGCTTCTGCTCTCCTCTTATGGGGGTCTCTTCACTGCAGTCCTAAGAACAAGCAGCTCCTGCCCTGCCCTGACACCCAGTCCTAGAACTAAGAGGCAGCTACACTGCCTGGCATTGAATCCCAAGCTAGCCTCTTCCCAGTTGGCAACTTGCTTAACCTCTGTCTCTCAGTTTCCTCACCTGTAAAGTGGGTGATGATTACTTCCCATGAATTAGTGCTGCAAGGATTAAATATGTTAATTTGTGTAGACTGTTTAGAATAGTGCCTGATACAAAGTGGCCACTGATAATAGCTGGTAAGTATTAGCTACTATTAACTTTAATTGGCCCAGCCTTCTCATCCCCTTCCTGATTCCCAGCAGCCCAGGGACGTAGAAGGGGCAGAGGTGGACTTGACGCCTGCCCCACCCCGACCTGGCCAAGTGATCTTGGGAAGGGACCTCCCTGAGCCCTGTTTCCTCAGCTGTAAGTGGGGGACAGATTATTTCATAGGGTGGTTGGTGGGGTTCTGGGCACCCTTCCCTCGGCCCGCACAGCACAAGCATGCAATAGGGGCTCCATTGATGTCTGCTGGCCTCTTGTCTCCCTGGCTGGGTGACCCTGACCTTGTGACTTTCCTTCTCCAAGTCTGTCTTCTTCTCTGTCAAATGGGAGCAAATCCCACCTCCTTCTCAGAGTTGTTAGGAGGAAAAATTCTGCTCTCCTCTTATGGGGGTCTCTTCACTGCAGTCCTAAGAACAAGCAGCTCCTGCCCTGCCCTGACACCCAGTCCTAGAACTAAGAGGCAGCTACACTGCCTGGCATTGAATCCCAAGCTAGCCTCTTCCCAGTTGGCAACTTGCTTAACCTGTCTCTCAGTTTCCTCACCTGTAAAGTGGGTGATAACTGTGCCTACCCCACTTCCCATGAATTAATGCTGCAAGGATTAAATATGTTAATTTGTGTAGACTGTTTAGAATAGTGCCTGATACAAAGCGGCCACTGATAATAGCTGGTAAGTATTAGCTACTATTAACTTTAATTGGCCCAGCCTTCTCATCCCCTTCCTGATTCCCAGCAGCCCAGGGACGTAGAAGGGGCAGAGGTGGACTTGACGCCTGCCCCACCCCGACCTGGCCAAGTGATCTTGGGAAGGGACCTCCCTGAGCCCTGTTTCCTCAGCTGTAAGTGGGGGACAGATTATTTCATAGGGTGGTTGGTGGGGTTCTGGGCACCCTTCCCTCGGCCCGCACAGCACAAGCATGCAATAGGGGCTCCATTGATGTCTGCTGGCCTCTTGTCTCCCTGGCTGGGTGACCCTGACCTTGTGACTTTCCTTCTCCAAGTCTCAGTCTTCTTCTCTGTCAAATGGGAGCAAATCCCACCTCCTTCTCAGAGTTGTTAGGAGGAAAAAGTGACATCCGCACAGTGCGCACAGTAGGTGCTCATGAGATGGGTGGTTCCTGCTAGCATCCGGAGCTCTCCAGCCCATTTCCGAGTCCAGTAGCTGAGGCTGTCCAGGGCTGACCCTTAGTTTTTCACTTTCCAGCCAGGCCCCAGCCACTCCGGCATCTGTAATCCTGGTGCTCTGTGGCCTGCCTCCCTGGAATCGGAGGCCTGGGAGTGAACCCTTCTTACTTGCTCACTGCTCCCCTCTCCCCCCATTTTGGGGTTTGTGGGGTGAACAGAGGCCCTTCCCAGTCCTATTTGGCCCTCATGCCACCCAGTGGCCCCTGTGCAGAGAATGGACCGATCCTGGAGGTCGGGAACTCACCTGGGCTGCACAGCAGCCAGCCAGCGTGCCCTCACCATTTGGTGAAGGCAACTCGGCACAGCTGGGACACAGGAGGCATCGGGACAGAGACTGGAATGTAATCCGCAGACGCCCACCTGTAAATTTTCCTAAGGATTCCTGGGCTCCACCCCCCTGCCCACTTAGAAATCTCGGGGAGAGGGGCCTTGGGAAGCTGCGTGTTAGTACGCACCCTGAATGAGGTTCAAGGGCTGCTTCACAAAGCACCCAACTTGGCAGCTCAACACAACAGCATTTCTTCTCTCAGTTCTGGAGGCCAGAAGTCTGACATCAGGTGTCAGCGGGCCATGTTGCCTCTGAGGCTCAGGGGAGTCCTCCTGGCCTCTTCCAGCTCCTGGTGGCAGTGGCACAGTGAGGGGGGGACCCTACTGGGCCTCATGGAGGTGAGAGAGCCGGGATGGGGGAGTGTGGCTGTCCCCCTGGGGCAGAGGCCACAGCACAAGGAGCCCTGAAGCCGGGTCCAGCAGCGCCAAGAAAACCAGAAGCCACCAGCCCGTAGCCTGGCAACGTGTCCTCCGCCCTTGCGGCACCGAGAGCCTTCTGTCCATCCCATTCCGAGAGGCTCCCCTGGACACCCCCCGCTCAGCCTGTCCCTCTGTCTGCCGTCCAGGGTTGTAGCTGTTGGGTTCCAGGTACAAGCCCAGCTGGAGGAGAGGATCCGAGGTGTGGGTGCCTATGTGAGAAGATTCCAGTGCCTGGTGGGTATACTGTGTTGGGGTGTCAGGGGTGCACTTCAAGAATGGGAAGTCTGTGTGGGGATGCCCCTCTGGCCCATCCTGTGCCCCCTGCTCACAGGCATGAGGGTCTTCGGTGCCCCAAACCTTAACTTGCTCCTGCCTCAATTTCCCTACCCAGGTGTAGCAGCAGGCACCCTGGACAGCTGTCTCAGGTGGGGCCGGAGGCTGTCCAGGCAAGTGGCCAAGATGTGGGGCCAGAGCCAGACCAGACAGGCACGACCCTGCACCCAAATCCACACACACTCCTGGGCCCCCACGCCCAGGCCCTCACACTTGGCCTGGGGCACTCTTTCAATCAAAAAGGCCTCCTGCTTTCGGGTGAGCCTGCAACCTAACTTCTTTTAGACCCTCCTGCCTTATCCTCAGGGACCTACGGCCTTCACACTCCGTGGGTGTGCTGTCTCCATTCTTGTAGCTAACATCTCATTCCCGCTGCCTCCTTTCTTTTGGGACAGCTGCCCAGGTTTCCTCAGTCCCCGCCTGACTTTGCTGGGCGCACAGCTTTACTTCTCTCGCGCCCGCTGTCGTAGGGTTCCAGGGCCCATTTCCAGGCCTGCGATAAGCACCGGTGTGGTTGTGCCGGTGGCTAAGGCTCCTGAGCGGCTCACTAGACGCCACTGCCCCGAGCGCCCTGGAGCTGCCGGAGCCTCTGTCCTCTCCACAGTCCAGCAGCGGCGCTGACAGCTGGCCCAGCGGGGAGCTGCCCACACCCTGCCGGCGTCCCTCTGACCGGCTGTGAAACGTTCTCTCACCGGCTTATGTCTCTGTGCCAGAGTCCCCCCTCCCCGCTGGGTTCAGTGAGTCCCCTAGATACTCAGAGCTATGACCTGTCACAGGGAAAGGACACAGGAAAAGACCAACAAGGTGGACAGTGCAGGGCCCAAAGGCCAAGAGACCAGGCCCAGTAAGCAGTCCAGCGGGCGCAGGGGACGCCCTCAGTCCCCCCAGCCTTGAATTGGGACACCACCTGCCAGACCCTGTCTGCCGGGGGGCTCTCCAGGGACCCTGTTCTCAGGCTTTTACAGGGGCCTGGTCACCAGGACAGCCTCTGCCTGGCACGCACCAGACTCGCAGAAGGAACGGGGTGCTCAGCATAAACCACATGTGTGCACAGTTTGGGCGCAGTGGGCCTCACTGCCCTCTTGCCAACCCCGGCTCCCCGATGCCAGCCAAGGGCCGACCTTGTGAACGGCCCTCAGGGGGGAATCTCGGGCCCACCATGCCGACAATCTCCTGCAGTCTCTAGAGCCCCCACCTATTCCAGGTAACAGGCCCTATTTCCTGGAGGCCGGGTCATCAGGGGACTGGCTTTCCCGCCTGGGTCTGGGTGGTGGGCAGTGGCATCCTGCCTGCCACCAGGCCCCGGAGGCCTCACGGTGGCACTGGCTGCCTATTGCAGGGCCCAGGCCACGCTGAAGGATGTCTATTGGAGGTGACACTGCAGCCCCTGGACGAGGTGCAGCCAGAGCGAGCAAGGAGGCTGTGCGGCGGCGGCCAGCCTGGGTGTCTGTTATGTCTCTGTGCCCAGAGTCCCCCTCCCCGCTGGGTTCAGTGAGTCCCTAGATACTCAGAGCTATGACCTGTCACAAGGAAAGGACACCCTGTATTTGGTGAGGTGGGTGAAGGGGTGGCACGTGGCTGTGCCAGGCGGGGATGGCCCTGGCGTCTCTCACTGCCCCCTCCCTCCCCAGGCCGCCCACCAGATGCCTCTTGGGCTGACGCCCCTCCTCAGAGGTGCTGATACTCCGCAGGCCCTTGCTGGGCCCGTGCAGCTTCTCACCAGGTAACGGGCTGTGTTCCCTGTGTTCCTGCCCCCAACAGGCTATGCTCAAACACCCTCGCTCTCATGACAACGCTGCCTGCCAGGCAGGCGTGTTTAGTCCCCACCTTACAGATGAGGCCACTGGGGCTCCCTCAGTCCTAGACATTCTATGAGCACTTCCTCTGAGCAGCCGCGGTTTCAGGCGCTGTAGCTACAGCGGGAAAGAGACAGACCCTGGCCTCATGTGGCCGTTTCCTAGGCAGCGGGTCACTATGTCAGTAACCAGGCGTCCACACCAGCCGCTGGCAAACCTTCCTAGGAAAGGGCCTGAGTGTCAGGTTTGTAGTCTTTGTTAATCCTCACGCGAGGGTATTTTTTCCCATTGATTTTTAGAGCAAGTGGGAGGAGGGAGAGGGGTAGAGAGCCCCTCTGAATGTGAGTCCTGCACCCCCCTCCCTGGGAGCCCCTGTGCCCTTTGGAATGTGGCAGCAGGACCTCCAGGGGAAAGAAGAGAGCGGGCCCACTCCTGGGCGCCATAGTAAGCCCTAGCATTGCAGTGCTGGGCGCATCTGTCCCAGGCTGAGCCCCAAGGTGACTCAACTGCCCAAGGTCACTAGGACTAAGGCTGGACTACAGATCCAGGCTTTGTCCAGCATATAAAAGCCTGGGCCAGGAGCCCAGCACGGGCGAGCAGCTCAGGGCTCCAGGCCAGCGCCCTCCCAGGGGACTGTGCCGGAAGTGGCTAATCGAGTCCAGCCTCTCAGACAGTCAGGGGCTGCAGGCCCGGCTCATGCCAGAGTGTGGCCCGGGCTCACTCCTGTGGGGCACGAGCGTGGGCTGTTCCTGAGCCCAATTCCTTGGCGCTGGGAGGGTCTGGGCAGGCAGGAGTGCACCCAGGGCGGGGTCCAGGCTGGTGTGCCAGGGTGGGGTTGTAATCACACAAGTGGGAACACAACCGAGGGCACGTGGTAGCCCTCCCGGAGTCAGGGGGTCCTTTCATTGCTAGGCAGCTGCTGATGGAGGAATGGCCTGGTCTTGACCTTCAGCTCCACCAGCTGACACAGGGCTTGTAGTCCACCCCTTGAGGCTGCCCTGGCCAGATGGGCCAGAACTGTCCCCTTCTTGGGCCATCTTCTGCCCACCATGCAGAGGCAGAGCCCGGCCCATGTGGCACCTCCCTTGTGTTGGATGGAACGTTGGCCGAAATCTTTTTTTAAAAATATGTTTCTTTTTTCAGTAGCTTCATACACCACACAGTTCACTCATTTAAAGTGTCCAGTTCCGTGGCTTTGAGCACATTCACAGCGGTGTGCGCCCCTCACCACAGTTAGTTCTAGAACATTTCCATCACCCTCCAACCCTCAGCTATCCCAGTCTACTCTGTCTCTAAGGATTTGCCTGTTCTGGACACCGTGTAAACAGAATCACAGAACATCTGACCTTTTGTGATGGCTTTTCACCTAGTAGAAAGTTTCCACGTTCACGCATGTATTCGTCCTTCTTTCCTTTTTATTGCTGACTTGGCTGTAAACTGTGAACACACCCCTAGAGGTCAAGTCATCTTGAAGCTGAGGCTCCTGGGGAACTGGCTGCTGGGCCGGGGACAGATCACATCTCCCGACCTGGGCTGCCCCGGAGGACATGGGCCACAGAGCAGGCTGGACACTCTGGGGTGCCCTGTGGGTCCCTGTGGGTTTGGGACTCCACGCAATAGGCAGAGCTGGCCCTTCTCACCCTGCCTTTGGGCCTCTCCTCAGACCTTGGTGTGTGGCCGGGCCAGGCCTGCTGACCTCTGCGGCAGCCTGCTGTTGGCCAAGGACTTTGCTTGTGACACTTTCTCACCAATGCTGAGCTGGGCCACACCGCCTCTACCCCAGCCTGAAGGTGAGCACGGGGGAGAGCTGGCCGCCACGGGGGCAGGCGGCCCATACCCTTCCTGCCTGGTGCCCCAAGGACCAGTCACCTGTCCCGCTCAGCCCTGCCTGGCCCACGACCTGCCTGCGGAGAGCTGAGGGCCTGGATCTGCCTCGTGTCCAGGCGAGGAGGGCCATCCCCAGGATCGAGCTGACCACGGCGCCTCTGTCACCTGTGCCATCGAGCTGGCCTCTGGCTCCATGGTAGGTCCGGGCCGGCCTCCCCTAGGCCACGGTCAGCTTCCAGTGAGCACCGCTGTGCCTTCGCATGGTTGTGAGCAGGAGGCCCAGGTCCTCTCTTAGGCCAAGGCTGCTCCTTGGGGGCTCACAACCTGGGGGGGGAGAGGGGGGAGCTGGAGAACAGCCTGAATGGCTCAGAACTGGAAGAAGGTCAAAGACCATCGCTCACTGGTGGCTGGCCCTGTTTCTGGGGCTGTAACGCACATGCTCTCCTCATGCAATCTTCCCAGTGTCATCCCGCGGTACAGGGGACCCGACCAGGGTGCCATCGCTCACTGATGACTGGCCCTGTTTCTGGGGCTGTAACGCACACGCTCTCCTCATGCAATCTTCCCAGTGTCCAGTGTCATCCCGCGGTACAGGGGACCCGACCAGGGTTAAGTGACTGGCCCACATCCACAGCCAGGAGCAGTGGGCCAGGATTTGAGCCCTGCCTTGCACGCTCCCCCTGATCAGGGCAGGCAGGCCCAGAACAGCTCCCTTGGCCCAGGAACGACTTCAAGAACTGCATCCTGGCCACACAGGATGGGAATGGTGACCTGAGAGGTCACACCCTTTCCTCGGTCCCTCTTCTCTCCCTCTGATGAAGGTTTGGGGCCAGTATGATAGGGTCAGGCATGGAGGGGTGGGTTTCAGCTGCCCCCTCAAAGCCTGGCCAGCTGTGCATGTAGGAGGAGGACATGTCCTGCCCTCTCCTGTCCCCACAGGCATTTCGGCCGGCCTTCTGGGTGACAACGAGGCTGGCGATGAGCTGATGGTGCCAGATGCACAGTGGCCAGCAGCCTGGAGATCACCCTCACCTGGCAGGTGAGCCAGTGGGCCAGCCCTTCCTCCCTCAGGCCTGCGTGTCACTAGGGCTGCAGGAGGCCCTCGTGCTGAGGTTCCCAGGCCTGCATGCTCTCTTCAGAGAACTCAGGCTGAAGGGGTGGTAGATCCCTATGGAGGCTGAGCTGCCCAAGAGAAAAGAGGTCCAGGCAGGAGGCCAGAGTCCTGCATTTGTCCCATCAGGTAGGTGGCGACTGCAGGGCATGGAGAAGACTCAGCAGGCGTGCCGGGGACAGAGTCCGCCTGCCGGCCTTCTCCCAGGACCCCCACTCAGCCTGGGGAAGTGCTTCCGGTGGGGAGTGCGAGGCTGGGCCTGGACCCTACAGAGGCCACAAGGCAGGTGGACCATGGGGCAAAAAAAAGGCCCTTGCCCCAACCTAATCTGTGCCCATCCTCTGAGCTCCTCCCAGGAGTGTGGTTGGCAAGGACAATGACCATGGGTTCTGGGTTCCAGGTGACCCCACACCATCCAGGACACCTGTGGCTCCCAGGAAAGCCAACCTGCCTGAAACCTGGAGGCCGCCTACATCCACCTGTTTGCCCGTGACTTTGTGCCCCTGGGTCTCCTTCCACACGAGGTAAGCTGCCCCTGGCCAGCAAGCCCTCTGACCCCACCTTCCATCCCAGAGGGAAACCAGTGCCTTTCTCCTAGCTCTGCCAAGGGAGGTCAGGCAGCTATAAAGTCGCTTTCTGAAAATGTATAGCCACATTCCCGCCATCCAGGGGTTTGAATATACATTCCCTACCATGTCTGCAAACCCCTGGGCACACCTGCAACCCGTTTGTGTATGATTCGAATGAGTGACTTCCCAATGCACAGAGGTGGAAGTCAGCGACCTCAGCAGACAACGAACGACACGAGATTCCTGTTAAATTATTCGTGACACATGTAAAAACACGGTAAGGCAGGGGTCACTCATGATAGATTCAAGGGAGCACTAAGGCTCTACCCCCAAAACAACAAGGAGAAGTGGGAATTTAAGCCAAGGAACAAGGCAGGGGTCAGTGAGATTCTGGCTAAACAGAACCGACAGGATTCTTGCAGGTCAGAATGATCTCACCTCGCCTGGTGAGGACCCTATCAGGTGTCAAGGTGATCAGTTACAGAGAATGCAGGGTTCCAGTTAAACCGACAGCAGAATTCCTGTTAGACGAGAACAATGCACAAACACAGAGGTCCAAGAGTTGGGGCCTAGTTGAGATGAGACTTTGGTTAAAGAGAAAATCTTTCCCCAAAGACTTCAGTCACTAGGCTTCAAGATTGTTAAAGACATAAAAGAATAAATTTTAAAATGACAAGCATAATTCCAAAATGCATTCCATTGACATTTATTTAAATAAATTTTTATTGATTTCAGATGAAGAGGAAGGGAGAGATAGAAACATCAATGATCAGCTGCCTCCTGCATGCCCCCTATTGGGGATCAAGCCCACAACCCAGGCATGTGCCTATGACCTCCTGGTTCATAGGTCGACACTCAACCACTGAGCCACACTGGCTGGGCTCCACTGATATTTAAAACCTGATAGATTCAACAGCAGAAGAGAAAATTATGAAAGAGGGAGGGTGCAATGAGAGGGTCCAACAGAAAGTCCAGAATGAGAAAGGTTTGAGAGACGTGACTCCTCAGATTCAGGAAGCACATGGTCTCCAAAATAGTATAAATAAACCCATACCAGACACGCAGGCTGGAACTGCAAGAAAACCAACGGTCCTAAGAGGTAATCTTTCAAGAAATGAGTAGATAACCTATCTCCCAACAGTAGTGACAGAAGACTGGAATAAATCTTTAAAGCATTAGAAGAAAATAATTGTCAAGTCCGATCTTATGCCCAGTTCAACTCTTATTTAAGATTAAAGAGTAGCCCTACCTGGTTTAGCTCAGTGGATAGAGCGTCGGCCTGAAGGGTCCCAGGTTCGATTCCGGTCAAGGGCATGTACCTTGGTTGCGGGCACATCCCCAGTGGGAGGTGTGCAGGAGGCAGCTGATCGATGTTTCTAACTCTCTATCCCTCTCCTTTCCTCTCTGTAAAAAATAAAATATATATATAAAGATTAAAGAGTAAGTAAGTGCTCAGCACTGAACTATCTGAAAATGTTTTACTACTAGTGGGCTCTCACTGAACGAACTCGACCTTGCACATTCATTCACACGCTGTCTGGCTACTTCTGTGCAACGACGGCAGAACGGTGTTTGTGACAGAGACGATCCGGCTGCAGAGCCTAAAATATTTACTGTTTGGTCTTTTACAGAAAAAGCTGGCGGATCCCTGCTGTACACCAAGAAAGCAGGAGGAAGGAAATCAAAGAGAAATTAATGAAATAGGAAGAAACAACAGAACAGATCAAGATAAAAAAAAATAAGACAATACTAGAAATGAGCAAGGAGTCAAAACTATAGATCCCACATTGCTGATAAATTTCAAAATCTGGATTAAATTATTTCCTAAAAAGATACAATCTGCCCAAATTGATTTGAGAAAGAATATCAAAGCTATTAAGTCACCTGAATCTATAGGTTCAAATGTAGCTCTGAAAGACCACAGATGCAGCTTAGTGAAATTACTAGAATTTTTTTGCTCCGTGAAAGACACTATTGAAAGGATAGAAAGTATATACTGAGAGAAAATATTTGCAAACCACATATCTGACAAAGGACCGATATCTAGAATATATAAATTAAATAACAGTAAAAAAAACAAAAACCACACACCAAAAACAATCTAAATAGAAAATGGGCAAAAAACATGGAGATGTTTCACCCAAAAGGACGTATGGATGCCAGATGAGCACATGAAGAAATGTTCCCCGTACCAGCCCCTAGGAAAGTGAGATAACACTAACCACCTGTTAGGACAGTTAAAACAAAAAACAGTAACAATACCAAATGCAAGAATGCAGAGACCTGGACCTCACAGGCATGGCTGGTGGGCATGTAAAATGGTGCGGTCATTCTGGACAATCATGTAGCAGTTTCTTTAAAAGCTCAACCTACACCTACCCTAGGGGTTCAGCAACTGAACTCCTGGACATTTATCCCAGAGAAACTCCAACATTCTCCCAAAAACCTGTTCATGATTATTTCTAGCACTATTGTTTGTAATAGCTCAAAACTTGAAACAACCCCAATAGCCTACACCCAGTGCATCGTTAGACAAATTTTGGTACATCCATACCATGGAATATTCAGCAATAAAAAGGATACAAACTCACCCTAACTGGTTTGGCTCAGTGGGTAGAGTGTCGGCCTGTGGACCAAAGGGTCCCGGGTTTGATTCTGGTCAAGGGCACGTACCTTGGTTGCAGGCTCCTCCCCGGCCTGGGCCATAATCAGGGCGCATGCAGTAGGCAACCAATTGATGTGTTTCTCTCTGTCTTTCCCTCTCTCTAAAAAAAAGAAATCAATGGAAAAATATCCTCAGGTGATATTAACAACAACAAAAAGATACAAAATCTAGATACACGCAACAACTTGGATGGATTTCAAGGGCATTACACTGAGTGAAAAGAGCCAAACTCAGAAAGTCACATGCTGTGTGATTCTATCTATAGAATATTCTTTAAACAAATTAGTGGCTGCTGGGGTGACAGATGGGGTGGGGAGTGGTGGTGATATAGTGGAGGAGCACAAGAAGTTTGTGATGATGGGAAGTTCTGTATGTTGATGGTGGCGGTGGTTACATGAATCTACATGTGTGACAAAATGTCGGAACTACATATACACTCACATTCTACCAATGTCCATTTCTGGGTTTTGCTATAATTATGGAAGATGTAACCATTGGGGGAAACTAGACGAAAAATGCCCAGGACCTCTCTGTACTGTAAGTGTTTCATAATAAAAACACCAGGCCCAGAATGTTTTATAGGCAAGTTGTAATAATTTACCACAACTGTCCCAGAATAGGAAAGCGAAACCTAACTCTTCCCAGCTCATTTTAATGCAGTTACGTAATTCTATCTTAGGGTACAAAACCTCATAAGGTCAGTACAAGAGAGGAAAATTAGAAGCCCAGCTGCATACGTGATGCAGATGTTCAACACACTGATGTTGAACATATAAGTTACAAACATAGTAGGAAGCAAAATTCAACAAAGTGTTGAAACAAAAACGAACAAAGCATCATGACCAGCTGAGGTCCCTGGTAGTGACTTAGACCAGATAATTCAGAACCACCCTTCTGGGGGGATATCCAATTACTCCAGACAGGATACAGAAAAAGTCGGATAGGTCGACATCCAGGGAAGACAGGAGAGTGACATCAGCGAGAGGGCAGGCTAGGCAGCTACAGGCCCTCACTCCTCCATGGAAACACCGAGTACATAACAGCACATGGACCAGAGTAGTGGGAACTCTACAAATCAGCTGAGCAGCAGCACCAACCGAGTGCCTAGCCAAGAAAAAGCCGCATTCAGACTGGCAGGAAACCTCGTGGCGTTCTGGCTTGCCTTCTGCAGTTTCAAGGAAGCCACCTAATTCCTGGCTCTTCCCTCAGTATAAAAGGGGAAGAGTGGAACTTGCCTGCAATATTCTGGCTTGTCTGGGGGCTGCCAGAGGGACTGGTTTCGGTCTCTCCTGACTCCGATACTGCTGAGGTTGGAGGTTGCTGAAAGCGGAAGTGGGTGCCAATGAGAGGAGTCTGCAAACCTGCGGGTGGCTGGGAGCAAAATTATGGACAAAGGCATATAATACATTGAAACCCTTGAGAAGAAGCAGGAGTGAGACTCCTAGGGAAATCAGGACATTTAAAAGCAGCTGTGTGGCCCTGGCCTGGCATCTCAGTTGGTTAGAACGTTGTCCTGATACACTAAGGTTATAGGTTCCTCCCCCGGTCAGGGCACATACAAGAATCAACCAATGAATGTGTAAATAAGTGGAACAAATAACAATTCAATCTCTCTCTTTCTCTCCTCCGCTCCTTTCTCTCCTTCTCTCTCTCTCTCTCCCCTATCAATAAATTTAAAAGCAGCTGTGTATGTTAGGGAAGTAGAATTAAAGCACAAACACAGGCCCGGGGAAGATGCACCCTAAAAATGTTTGAAAGAACCCAATGCCTTGCATCAGGCTGTCCCGTTAAGGTCTTCGCTTGCACAGGACGCTCTACAAAGACTGGGAGAGTTAGGTCTTTTCAAATGCCCAGTTTCAACAAACGATGACAAGACATACAAAGAAATGAGCCCATTTAAAGGAACAAAAATCTCCAGAAACCAACTCTCAAGAAACACAGGCCTCTTAACTTACTTAGCAGGGACTTTATTTTTATTTAATTATTTATTTGTTTTTATTAACCCTCACCAGAGGATATTTTTTCCATTGATTTTTAGAGAGAATGGAAGGGAGGCAGAGAGAGAGACACATTGATTGGTTGCCTCCCGCTCAGGGCCAGGGATTGAGCCTGCAACTGAGTGCATACCCTTGACCGGAATCGAACCCAAGATGCTTAAGTCCGCAGGCTGATGCTCTATCCACTGAGCCAAAATGACTAGGGCTCCATTGATTTTTAGATGAGTGGAAGGGATGGGAGGGAGGGGGAGAGAGAGAAACATCCATGTGAGAGAGACACATTGACTGGTTGCCTCCCACATGTGCCCTAACCAGGCCAGGGATGGAACCTGCAACCCAGGTAAGTGCTCTTGACCAGGAATCGAACTCTCGACCTGTCATTGCATGGGCCAACATTCTAACCACTGAGCACACCGACCAGGTCTAATAAGGACTTTAAAACAACTGTCTTAAATATGCTCAATTAGCTGAAGGAACAAAACAGGAAAACAACATGTAAACAAATAGAATACCAACAAAGAGGTAGAAATTATAATAACCAAGTAAGATTCTGGGGCTGAAAAATACAATTGAATTTATGTTGTTTACAAGAGACTCACTTTAGATCTAAGGATATGCAGAGGTTGAAAGTGAAAGGATGGAGAAAGACAGTTCTTACAAATAGTAACCAAAAGAGCAGAGTGGCTCTATTCATGTCAGACAAGTAGAATTTAAGAAAATTCTATTCCAATTGAACTGTTACAAAGAAGACATAATTATAAACATATGTGCACCAACACTGACAGAATGTTGAGAAGAAAGAGCTCTACAATAATAGTAAGACTTCAATATCGCCCCTTTCAATAATAGATCACCCAGGAGGAAGGTCAATGAGGAAATAGAGAACTTAACACTATAGGTCGATTAGACCTAATAGACAAATACAGAACATTCCGCCCAACAACAGTAGGATAAACATCTCTCTCAAGTGCACGAAGAGCATATAACAAAGGGTAGGCCACAAAATAAGTCTTATACATTTTTAAAAATTGAAGTCATACAACTCTTTTCCAATCACAATGGAAAGATACTAGAAATCAATAGCAGAGAAAAAACTGAAAAAAAAATCACAAGTTGTGCTAAATTAAACACCATACACTTAAATAACCAATGGGTCAAAGAAATCACAAGATAAATTAGAAAATATCTTGCGACAAATACATAACCAAACTGTGGGATGCAGAGAAAGCAGTGTTAAAAAGGAAACTTATGCCTGTAAATGCTTACATTAAAAAAACTAGCAAGGCCAAACCGGTTTGGCTCAGTGAATAGAGCCTCGGCCTGCGGACTGAAAGGTCCCAGGTTCGATTCCGGTCAAGGGCATGTACCTTGGTTGCGGGCACATCCCCAGTAGGAGGTGTGCAGGAGGCGGCTGATCGATGTTTCTCTCTCATCGATGTTTCTAACTCTCTATCCCTCTCCCTTTCTCTCTGTAAAAATCAATAAAATATATTTTTAAAAAAAAACTAGCAAGATCTCAAAACTCCACCTTAACTTCACTAGAAAAAAGAACAAAATAAACCCAAAGTGAGCAGAAGGGAGGGAATCATAACAATTAGAGATAAATGAAATAGAGAATAGAAAACGAGAGAAAAATCAATGAAGAGTTGTGCTTTAAAAAAAAAAAAAAAAAATCAATTAAATTCACAATTGGCTAGACTGACTTAAAAAACCAAAGGAGACTCTAACTAAAATAGGAAGTGAAGCCTTTGCTGGGCAGCTCGGTTGTTTAGAGCACTGTCCCGATACGCCAAGGTTGTGGGGTCCATCCCCGCTCAGGGCACATACAAGCAGCAACCAATGATGCATAAATAAGTGGAACAACAAATCAGTGTTTCTCTCCCTTCCTCTAAAATCAATTTTAAATATAATAAAATAAAAAATGAAATAGGGGACATTACAACCAACTTTTACCAAAACTAAAGGGATTGTAAGGGAGTACTCTAACTACATGACAACAAATTGAACATCATAGCATAGATGAGAATGGCTAAATTCCTAGAAACATCTAACCTGCCAAGACTGAATTATGAAGAAATAGAAATCTGAACACACCTATACTAGCAAGAAGATTGAATCGGTAATCAAACATCCCAACAAAGGAAAGCTCAGGACCACATGGCTTTGCTAGTGAAGTCTACAAAGCACTGAATGAATTAAATCCAGTTTTCTTCAAACTCAAGAGGGAACACTTCCAAGTCCATTTTATGAGGCCAGCATTACCCCATACCAAAGCCCAACAAAAATACAAAACACTCTACCAACAGGATAAACATCAGACAAAAATACTTTTAGAAAACTACAGAACAACATCCCTAATGAATACAGATGCAAAAATCCTCAACAAAATACTAGCAAGCAGGATTCAAGAGCACATTGATTTCTAACATTGAAAGGGTTATAAATCCCACAACCTAGTGGGATTTATTCCTGAAATGCAAGGATGATTCACCACAGGAAAATCAATTAATGTGATACAGCACATTAACAGAATGAAGGGCAAAAACCACACGATCATCTCAATTGATGCAAGGAGAGCATTTAACAAAACTCAACACTCTCATAATAAAACCATACAATAAACTAAGAATAGAAGGAAACCACCTCAACATCATAAAGGCCATATATAACAAGCCCACAAATCAGATTCAATTGAAAAATACGAAACGCTTTTCCTCTAAGGTCAGGATCAAGACATGGAAGCCTGATTTTTGTCACTTCTATTTCATATAATACTGGAAGTCCTAGTCAGGGCAATTGGACAAGAAAAGGAATTAAATGCATACAAATTGGAAAGAAAATGACAAAGTTATGTCTGTTTTCTGACAAGATGGTCAAATATGTAGGAAGCCCTAAAGCAGTGATGGCGAACCTATGACATGCGTGTCAGGTGACACGTGAACTCATTTTTTTGGTTGATTTTTCTTTGTTAAATGGCATTTAAATATATAAAATAAATATCAAAAATATAAGTCTTTGTTTTACTATGGTTGCAAATATCAAAAAATTTCTATATGTGACACGGCACCAGAGTTAAGTTAGGGTTTTTCAAAATGCTGACACGCCGAGCTCAAAAGGTTCACCATCACTGCCCTAAAGATTCCACACACAAACAAAATAACTGTTAGAACTTATTTAATAAGCAAATTTGGCAAAGTTGCAGGATACAACACAAAAATCAGGTTCATTTCTATACACTAACAATGAATAATCCAAAAAGAATATTGAGACAATTCCGTTTACAGTCGCATCAAAAAGAATAAAATATGGAGACTACCTGCTTCTGGGTCAGGATTTTATACGTAGTAGAGCAGCTCCTTCGCTGCGATCTATTGAAAGTCAGCCCACAACACAAGGGTTTGTAAAAAAAAAAAAATTAAAAAAGAAAAAAATGCAAAAAGAATAAAATACTTAGGAATAAACTTAACTGAGGAGGTAAAAGACTTGTACACTGAAAACTACAAATGTTGCTATAAGAAACTGAAGATGATACAGATAAATGGAAAGACATTCCATGCTCATGGGTTGGAAGATTTAATACCGTTAAGGTGTCAATACTACTTAGTGATCTACAGATTTAATACAATCCTTACCAAAATCTCAATTGTGTTTTTTGCAGAAATAAAAAAATTCATCCTAAAATTCATATGGAATCTCAAGAGTCCGCAAACAGAACAATCTTGAAAAGAACGAAGTTGGAGGTATCACACTTCCTGATTTCAAAACTTTTAACAAAACTAAGTAATAAAAACAGTGTGGCACTGGCATAAAGACAGATATATAGGCCAATGAATAGAATAGTGAGCCCAGAAATAAACCCTTTCATATACCGTCAAATGATTTTTGACAAGGGTATCAAGACCATTCCCTAGAGAAAGGACAGTCTTTTCATCAAACAGTGCTGAGAAAAGTGGCTATCCACAGGCAAAAGAATGGAGTTGAGTCCTAAGCTCGTTTGCTCAGTGGTTAGAGTGTCTGCCCAGGGACTGAAGGGTTGCAGGCTCGATCCTTGGCCCCGGTGAGGCATGTGCGGGGGGCAACCAATCGATGTGTCTCTCTCACATTGATGTTTCTCTCTCTTCCACTCTTTCCAAAAATCAGTGGAAAAAATATCCTCGGGTAAGGATGAACAAAAATAAATAAAAATGGAGTCGGGCCCTCACCTAACAGCATATGCAAAAAATTAACTCAAAATGGATCAGATATCCAAATGTAAGACCTAAAACATAGAAGGAAAGCTTCATGACATTGGATTTGGAAATGATTTCTTGGGCATGACACCGAAAGCACAGGCAACAAAAGAAGAAATAAGACAAACTGAACTTCATCAAAATTAAAGACTTCTGTGCATGAAATGACACCATGAACAGTGTACAGGCAATATATGGAATAGGAGAAAATATTTGCAAATCATGTCTGGTAAAGAGTTAATATTGAGAATATATTAAGAGCTTCTACAACTAAACAACAAAAAACTAAACCTGATTTTAAAATGGCCAAAGGACTTGCATAGACATTTCTCCAAAGAAAATACACAATGGCCAACAAACACTTGAGAAGATGCTCAACATCATTGATCATTAGGTAAATACCAATCAAAATCACAATCAGATATGACCTCAAACCCATTCAGATGCTATTATCAAAAACCAGAAAATAGTAAGTATTAGTGAGGATGTGGAGAAATCAGAAGCATTGTGGTGGGAAAGTAAAATGGTATAGCTAGTATGGAAAACAGTATGGCAGCTCCTTAAAAACTTTAAAAATTAAAGTACCATATTTTATCTAGCAATTCCATGTCTGGGTATAGATCCCAAAGAACTGAAAGGAGGGTCTCAAAGAAATATTTGTATAGCTATGTTCATAGCAGCATTATTCACAATAACTAAAAGGTAGAAGCAGCCCAAGTGTCCATTGATGGATGAATAGATAAGCAAAATGTGGTCTATACATTCAATGGAATATTATTCGGTCTTAAAAAGGAAGGAAATTCTGATCCATGCTACAACATTGATGAACTGTGAGGACACTGTGCTAAGTGAAATAAGCCAGTCACAAAAGGACCAATACTATATGACTCCACTATTATGAAGCACCTAGACTAGTCATATTCATAGAGACAAAGTAGAAGAGTGGTTGACATGGGCTGGTGGGAGGGGTAGTGGGGGGTTGTTGTTTAATGGGCACAGTTTCAGTTTAAGAAGATGAAAGAGTTCTGGAGACCAGCTGTGCAACAACATGAATGTACTTAACAGAATGCACTAAATTTATGTGCTAAACCAAATTATGAAGTTTAGTGCATTAAAGTACTAAACTACTCTTGTAAATGGTTAAGATGGTAAATTTTATGTTATGTATATTTTACCACAATTGAAAATGTTAAATTAACAAACATTTACTGAGTGCCAGGCATGGTGATACAATAAACACTGTACTTATGAACCCCATA
Source organism: Myotis brandtii (assembly GCF_000412655.1). Lineage (NCBI taxonomy): Eukaryota > Metazoa > Chordata > Mammalia > Chiroptera > Vespertilionidae > Myotis > Myotis brandtii. The sequence continues at coordinate 893,338 of NW_005363642.1, forward strand.
ATTATAAAACACTAACAAACACACTTTAAGGAGACAAAAATTCCAAGAACAAGAACCAGCACAGGCAGACAACAGACACAACTCACCGGAGTTCAGAGCTGGGTTTATCAGACACAGACTGTAAGTCTTAGCAGGGAATTGAAGATTATTAAAAGGATAATACCGATGTGAAAAAGAAACAATATAATCTCAACAGATGACAGAAAGGCATTTAATAAAATCTTCTAAAGCTCATATTTTTATTTTTAAAAAATTCTCCTAGCAACGAGGGAGAGGAGGGACCTTCCTTCCCTGAGAGGGTGAGGGGTTTGGTACACAGCCTGGAACATCACAGTGGATGGGGGGCAGCAGACGCATTCCCTGGAAAGTCAGCAGCAAGATCAAGATGCACGCTGCCTCTGCCTCCATTGCACATTGTACTGATGACTCCATCTCAGCACCAGAGAAAACTGAAGTACCAGAGATGGGGAAGGAGAAAACTTAAAACTCACCCGCTAATGGTGACTTGCCTGGAGGGTGCCCAGGGGCCGCCGGGACCCGTGAGCCTGGGTTGAAGAGGTCCACGCTTCAGCATGAGCCTCAGATCCGGGGTGAGGCCAGCCTTCCTGAAAGTGAAATCATTCGGTCACTAAATGTTCCGGAACCTCCCAAATGCTCCTGCTGCCTTTGTGACCTTGTCTTCATCTTTCAGGGTTCAGCTCAGGCATCATCCCCTGACTCCCCTTTGCCTCCTGCCTTGGGTTAGGTGCATTGCTGTCCTCCCCCTTAGTGGGAACTCCTGGGGTGGGGGAACCATGGTTCTTGGTCTCTCGGGTGTAAGACCATGTACCCACATCTGCTGCTCCCCCAAGGGGGAATATGTCCTTTGAGCGAAGGCCACACTAGGCCTGACACCGCTGGGCCTGCAGAGAGCCAGGGGCGATGACAGGGGCCCCCAGCACGATTCCCGGAAACACAGGGTCCCTGTCCTCTGGGCCCCCCACAGCCTGACTTCTCTTTACAGTTTGGGATTTTGCTTGAGCCAGCACCAGGCTGCCAAAGGTTTCAGACCCCTTCACCTCCTACCACGGCCCAGCTCCTCGGCAAGGTCGAGATCCTTGTCTGGGACAGAACAGTGGGCATGACGTGGCCAGGAGGCCCAGAGATCACACTCTCCCCAGATACAGAAAAAAAGAGCTGCTGTCAATGCTTTCAAATGCTTCTGGGGACAACGCAGTCCATACTGATCTGGAGAATCCTCTCACTTCAACACCTGCACTGCCGTCTAGGCGTGAGCTGGCCAGCGGGACCCTCTGCTGGGAGGGAGCTCTATGTAGCAGGTGCTCTTTCTTGCCCAAGGTAGTTTTTTACTCGCTCAGCTGCTATTTCTCTATCCCCCTTTCTTTCTTTTTTGAGAGAGAAAGAGCAGGGACACACACACACACAGAAACATCTATTTGTTGTTCCACTGAGTTATGCATTCATTGGTTTCAGCTGCTATATCTGAGACTCCCCTATAGGAGCCCAGGCTGCCTTAAGGTCTTCCTAGCTTGGGACTGGCTTCCCCCGCCCTCTGCAAGGGGGTCTCCTGAGGCATGAGGTTCCCAGTTCCCTTACTCATGAGCCTGAGTGGAAGCCTCCCTCTTTGGGGCAGAGACTGAATATAGGACTGAGTGTTTGAGGGGCCACTTGAGAAGTCCTCCTTCTTGAAGGGCTGTTTTCCATACACACGTGCTACGGGCACCTGGGCAATCAGGTCCTGAGGACCCAGCATTCAAAGTGGTTTAATTTCTGTGGGGGAGGGACAGCCTTTACCCTTTAAATTTTCAACAAAAAAATAAAGCTGGCAGATCCAAGAACACGTGCATTGGATTGTGGGGGCTGATCATCCACTGGAGAAATGGGGGAGAGTTGGGGGGCTGTGAAGTCTCACCAGTAGGTTTTGAGAGAAGTTGAGTTTTTAGAATATGGAGTGGATGGGAATAGGAAAGCCAGTCCTGCACAGTCCTACATTCTGGAAGGAAGAGGGAGGGAGGAGTGTTCTGACTTATTGAGCATGAGCTGTGTTGTCATGGGTTCCAACCAAAGACGCCAGAGTCCAGGCAATGCTCCTTAGATGAAGCATGTCAAACTCACGGCCCGCGGGCCACATGTGGCCCACAATGAATATTTTTGCGGCCCAGCCAGTATAATGGTATGTAAGAAACATTTTAATAAAAATTTTGTAACAATTTTTACAATATCCTGTTATACATAATTATTAATAACAAACTACAACATTCGCTAATGACTGATTACTATAATTGTGTTGCATTCATTTCCCTCGCGCCTTATGTGCACCATTTCTCTCCACTAATACTAGCAGCCAAGTGCCACGTCATTAGTCTTGGACTGACTTGTTTGGTGTGCACAACAGGAAATATTTCGCTTTCAGAGAACAAGAAAAATAGGTTTATTTGCATTACGCTTATTAATTTGTGCAGTTATTCAGTGTCTGGTAAGTT
>NW_005363642.1:896094-897221 GCF_000412655.1 Myotis brandtii
AACGGGTCACCTAAGACCATCCTGCATATCAGATATTTACATTACGATTCATAACAGTAGCAAAATTATAGTTATGAAGTAGCAACGAAAATAATTTTATGGTTGGGTCACAACATGAGGAACTGTATTTAAAGGGCCTTAGAACCACTGCCTTAGAGGTACTGGATGTCTCAGATTTTCTAATAGTCCACTGAGGCATGGAGGACCCCATGTAACGGAAGCAGCAGCCCCGTGGGGACTTACTCAAGGTCATACAACTAGCAGGCGGCCAGGCTGGCACTGCTCCGACCCGTCTGCCCCCCAAGGCAGCCCAACCTCAATCACCCACTTTCTACTTTCGCAACAGCCTGTGCCATATCACCCACCATTCCCTTTAAGAAAGAGAGTCAAGTGAACTTTAGCCCTGTCCCGAGCTGATAGGTGGTGCTTGTTTGTTTTTTCCTCATACGCATTAAAATGCCCGAAGCCACCATCACTCACGATCAGAAATGCAGCTACAACCATGGGAGGGGCTGCCCGAGGCCTGTGGAAGGAGAGGGTTCACAGTGGAAGCAAACTGACGTGGGGGGCGGGCTGAGGAGCTTAGAGTTTGATGTGCCCAACACACAGCTGTTGGTTTTCCTGCTCAGTGCACCAGAAATTTCAGTCCATAAAAAATATTGCAAAGAAAGAAAGAAGCAAAAGAAAACTGCAGAAGACTCCCCAACCTGCCTGCACACTCCATCCATCAGTGCTTACCAGGAACCCAGCAGTGGGCTGGGCGTGGGCACCACCGACCAAGGAGGGAGGAACAGCTCTCCTTTCTCAAGGCAGACGACCATTAGCACTTTGCAATGTGTGTGTGTGTGTGTGTGTGTGTGTGTGTGTGTGTAGGTGTGTGTGTGTGTAGGTGTGTGTGTATAGGGGTGTGTGTGTGTGTGTGTGTGTGTGTGTGTGTGTGTGTGTTGGTGTGTGTGTGTATAGGTGTGTGTGTGTAGGTGTGTCTGTGTATAGGTGTGTGTGAGGAGTGTGTATTGTGTAGGTGTGTGTGAGTGTGTAGGTGTGTGTGTGTAGGTGTTTGTGGGTGGGTGTGTGTGGGGTGAGTGTGGTGTGGGTGTGAGGTGTGGATGTGTGTGGGGTTGTGGGGT
>NW_005363642.1:897479-899415 GCF_000412655.1 Myotis brandtii
TGAGGGTGGGTGTGGGTGGGTGTGGATGCACATGTGCAGACTTTATAGAAAAACAGACAGGAGAGGGAATGTTTCCAGTTAAAATACCTAAAAATGTTTATGTCCACAGCATATAAAGAGCAAGTACAAATGATCCTTTTTATTGAGTCTCTCTGAGATAATTTGGTAAAAAGAACAGGCAATTCAAAAGAGAAATCCAACTGGGAGTAAACATTAGGGGGGGATTTGATTTTACTGGCAATTAGATGTGAATAAAAATAGGATTATAACCACCTATTATGTGGCAAAGTAGTATTTAAATAATATCCAGACTGGTGAGGCTGTGGGCAAAACTGACCTTCTCATTCTGTAAATGGCCATTTCAATTAGTCCATCGTGTTTCAAAACACTAAAACCACTCATTCCTTTGACCTAAAAAGCTTACTCCTGGAACTTGATCCAAAATGAGGGAAATATAAATGCTTCCCCCAAAATTTCAAAATAATTTTATTATTCAAAATGAGAAATTACAAAAGCCAACAGGGAAAGATTTTTACAGTTGTGCATTTAAAAAAATGCATGCACTATCTTGAACTCATTTGTCAAAAAGTCCAACATGAGGTGATGAAAAAAAGATTAGGCTCCACAGGAAACAGAAGACAAGACTGCACAGAATCTGCCTTTAGAAGGACTGCATATGGACAAAAACCGGTAGGGAACAGAGGGACATGGAAAATCTGTATAGGAAGGGCTATGACCCTACTTTTCTTTTAAAATTCCTTTATAATTGTCATCATGCTGTTTGGCCCAGAGATTTTCTTTTAAAATATATTTTTATTGATTTCAGAGAGGAAGGGAGAGGGAGAGAAAGATAGAAACATCAATGCTGAGAGATGGTGCTGGATTGGCTGCCTCCTGCAACCCGGGCATGTGCCCTTGACTGGAATCGAACCCGGGACCCTTCAGTCCACAGGCCAACGCTCTATCCACTGAGCCAAACCAGCTAGGGCTGGCCCAGAGATTTTTTAAAAATTAAAACAAGGGAGGCAGGGAGGAAAGAAGGAAGAAAGCCAGGTGTCCATCAATAAATGAATAGATAAAAAAAATAGTACACCCATACGGTGGAATACCATTCAGCCTTAAAAAGGAAGGGAATTTTGACGCGTGCCACACATACATGAAACTTGAGGACGTATCCTGAGTAAAATAAGCCAGACACAAAAGGACAAATACTGTAGGATTCCACTTCTAGGAGGCACTTAGTCAAATTCCGAGAGATGGGAAGTAGAATGGTGGTTGGGGGAGAGAGCGATGGGCCGTTAGTACTAATGAGTAGAGTATCAGGGAAGATGAAAAGTTCTGCCGATGGATGGTGCTGATGGTGGCACAACATTGTGAACATATTTAATGTCACTGAATTATACACTTAAAGTGGTAAAAATTGTAAATTTATGTTATGTGTATTTTACTACAATAAAAAAAAATGAAACAAGAAAGGGAAGGAGATACGAGGCTCAAAGGAATTGTTTTCTGAAATGAAGGGGTCAGGAGTGGTGAGTGGTGCATGCTTTTGGGACAGAAGCTTGGAGGGCGAGCGAGAAGGTGGAGATGGCGGTGAGTGGGGCAGGGGAGGAAGGAGGTGAGGCCGGCCTTGGTGAGGAGGCAGGTGCCCTTCCTACCTGAAGCGGGAGTTCTATCTTCAGGGAGAATAACATGCAAATCATTTTATTTTATTTTTTTCTTTTAAGAGAGAGAGGAAGGGCCCTAGCTGGTTTGGCTCAGTGGATAGAGCGTCAACCTGCAGACTGAAGGGTCTTGGGTTCGATTCCAGTTGGGGGGCACAAGCCTGAGTTGCGGGCTCGATCCCCAGTGTGGGGTGCGCAGGAGACAGCCAATCAGTGATTCTCTCTTATCATTGATGTTTCCATCTCTCTCTCCCTCTCCCTTCCTCTCTGAA
>NW_005363642.1:899600-906493 GCF_000412655.1 Myotis brandtii
GAGGAGAGAGAAATATCGACATCAGAGTGAAACATCTATTGGCTGTCTACTGGGGATCGAGCTCACAACCCGGGCATGTGCCCTGACTTCCCCCAACATCTGTTGCTGGAAATTGAACCGGCAAACTTTTGGTGCATGGGATGAGAACCAACCAACTGAGCCACACTGGCCAGGACATGTCATTTTCTGGAAGAAACTTCTGTAGAGGAGGGAAAATATCTTTCCTCTGCCCATCTCGGGTTCACTGGCCGGGCCCTATGAATATGACTGACAAGTGGATAACAAACATACACATTAGCATGTCGCATCAAACAGGAGCGAGCACCCGGAGACAAGCAACTCAACGGGGTGGTTAGACCCTGAGCTTACGTAGCATCTTAACAAGACCAATTCATCTTCAGAGAAGTGACAAACAGCAAAACGGTTGGGAAGGGAAATATGGGGAAACTGATGGCAGATGGGGGCTGGTTCTCAGCAGGGCTTGTCACGCAGATTCCTGTGGTGCTGATGAAGGTCCCAAGTTAACCTCTGTCCTTCCTGGAATCTACAGGGGAGGGGACACCTTTACAAACTTACGTCCTTTTAGGCAAACGGGGGCAGCAGAGAGCTCTTCTCCTATCTTCTTCTCAATTACCTTCAGCTCAAAATAACCCGTATGCCAAAGTGGCATGGTTTCAGGTGACAGTCTGCTACCCTCTCCCTCCATCACTCCCATTCTTGCCATCCTTTGGGTTGTGACCAAATTAAAAAGTGCGGCCATTGAGTAGAGCCTGAACAGAAAGGAGGAGGAAAAACTGCTCACACTTGACCGTTGTCAAAGTGGGTAGGAGACTGACCCAGTCAACAGGCATCGTAGGAAAAACGGAGTCAGCTTTTATTACCTAACCTCACTTCTCAATTATTCCTTAAAGACAGGAAACGAGTGGGCAGAAATGAGGTCACACTGAAGCACTGGCCAGCAGACTTGGAGTTCAGCGGCCAGGAGAGGAGCAAGACCCTGGACTGTTAACGCAGGGGATGCTGCCAGCGACGTCTGCTGCCTCAGGGGCTCTGGGTGTGTCTTAGCCTGTTTCTCCAAGACCAACTTGGAAGCATGGACACATTTCCCAAATGTAAACGTTTCACAAATAATAAATTAACAGGAAAATGGCCTTAAATTACTCCCAAATGGTTTTTTTGGGTGGAGGGGAGGGTTAAGCTAATCCAGACAGGAAGGGGGATATCAATGCTAACTTTCTATACAAGCAAACTTGAAAACCTAGAAAAAATAGATTATTTTCAGAGGGTGAAGGGGAGTGGCAAGGGGGAAGTGGGGGGGAGGGGAGAGTACCAACAAGTACCTAAAGAGAAAATATCTAACTATACCAGAAGAAATTGAGAACGTTGTTAGAAAATACCACCATCCCTGAAGTCACCTGGAGGGAGAGGGGAGGGGCAGGGAGACCAAGCTCAGTGCTGAAGGTTTCCCAGGTGAAGTCAGCCAGTTTGAATGCTAATTCCAATGCTGTTAAACTGCACCAGGGCCCACGGGAGAAAAAAACACCTCCAAATTCTTTATCACGGACTACAGAACATTGGTATCAAAAGCCAACAATTGTAGCACAAAAAACACAGGCCAACCTCATTTATGTAAAAATCAATGCAAAAGTCCGAAATAAAATATTAGCAAATAAAATCCACCTGGACATTAAAAGGAAAAACCACCAGAACTAAGTGAGACTTATACAGTATAACAAGGATGGTGAGATATTAGGACATCTTTTAATTCACTTTATATTAATATATTAAAGGAGGCCCTAGCTGGTTTGGCTCAGTGGATAGAGTGTCGGCCTGCAGAGTGAAGGGTCCTGGGTTCGATTCCAGTCAAGGGCACATGCCAGGGTTGCAGGCTCAGTCTTCAGTAGGGGGCATGCAGGAGGCAGTCAATGATTCTCTCTTATCACTGATGTTTCTATCTCCCCCTCTCCCTTCCTCTCTGAAATAAATAAAATATATATTTAAATATCTATACTAATAAAAGAGTAATATGCTAATTAGACTAGGAGACCTTCTGGAGACCTTCCTGACGTCCTTCTGGACAAAGCCATGGTGACGAGGTGGAGGCAGAGGCGGTTAGGGGCAATCAGGCCAGCAGGGGAGAGCAGTTAGGGGGATCAGGCCAGCAGGGGAAGGTAGTTGGGGGCGATCAGGCCGGCAGGGGAGGGCAGTTGAGGGCAATTGGGCCGGCAGGCGGGGGCAGTTAGGGGCAATTGGGCTGGCAGGGGAGGGCAGTTGGGGGCAATCAGGCAGGCAGAGGCAGTTAGGGGCAATCAGGCAGGCAGGCTAGTGAGTAGTTAGAAGCCAGCGGTCCCAGATGTCCAACCAGCAGTCGGACATCCCCCAAGGGGTCCCCGATTGGAGAAGGCTGAGGGAACACACACCCCCCCATCCCTGTGCACAAATTTCCTGCACCGGACCATATATATATAAAATCATGATTTTATATATATAAATGTCATAAATGTTGAAAGGCATGACAAAATTTACCATTTATTCTAAAATATTTTATCAAATTAGAAATTACACACGCAGACACACATACCCGTCAAAGCCAAAAATCAGCATCATTTGTAATGGTTGGAAGCCGCATAAGTTTCCATGAGACTCTGGAGTAAAAGACTGCTCTCTTTCACCATTATTTTGTTTGGAAGTTTCTGGGGTTTTTTAAATCCTCACCCGAGGATATTTTTTCTATTAATTTGAGAGAGAGTGGAAGGGAGGGGGAGAGACGGAGAGAGGAAACATTGATGTGAGAGAGACATCCATTGGTTGCCTCCTGCACGCACCCTGGCCAGAGCTGGAGATTGAGCCTGCAACGAAGGTATGAGTTTCGTTTCCTTGATGGGAATTTAACCTGAGACCCTGAAGTCCACAGGCTGATGCTCTATTCACTGAAGAAAACCAGCTAGGGCTGTTTGGAAGGTTCTAGCTGATGAAAGGAGGCAAGAGAAAAAAGAAATTTAAGGAGAGCTCAGCTGTTGTGGCTCACTGGCTGAGTGTTGACCCATGAACCAGGAGGTCACAGTCTGATTCCCTGTCAAGACAAATGCCCGGGTTGCAGGCTCAATCCCTAGTAGGGCATAGGCAGGAGGCAGCCGATCAATGATTCTCTCTCATCATTGATGTTTCTATCTCTCTCTCCTTCTCCCTTCCTCTCTCTGAAATCAATTTTTAAAATATTTTTTAAAAAGGAAATTTAAGGAGAAAGGAAGAGGTAAAATCATTGTTTACTTTGAAAAATCCAAGAGAAGCAATTGAAACATGTGGCAGACAGTAAGAGTTTCAACTAAGGGGTCAGGTACAGAAGTAACATACCCAAACACCTAGCCTTCCTATGTACAAACAGCAAGAAGTTAGATCCCACCTACAACAGGCCCCCTGCCCTCCCCAAATAAACTCCTAGAAATCAATGCACTAAAAATGTAAAGAAAATTCTTTAAAAGCTGCCAAGGGATGCAAATACTTCAAAGGCAGAGAACCATACTGCAAATGTTCTCATACAGGAAGGTTCGGCCCTAAAAAGACTTATCAATTAACTGAGTGTCGGGAGGGTGTGGAACTGGAGCCCTCACAAATGCTGGTGGGAATGTAAGATGGTGTGGCCACTCTGGAAAAATAGTTCGGCGACTTCTTAAAAAGTTCCACATAAAGTTACCACAGCTCAGAAATTCCACTCCTAGGTACCTACCCAAGAGACAGGTAAACAAAACATATGCTCACTCAAAGACTTGTGCACAAATGACTATTAATTATTAAGTGAATAAACAAATTGTGGTGTGTCCATACTATGGAATGCCACTCAGCAACAAAAAGAAAGTACTAATAAAGTACAGAGATAATCTCAAAAACATTATGCTAACTTTAAAAGCCAAATGCACAAGGCCACATATTGTATGATTCCATTTATATGAAATGTCCAGAAAAAGAAATTCGATAGAAAACAAGCTAGCAGTCACCGGGGGCAGGGATAGAAACAGGGGTGACTGCAAATGGGCACAGGGGATCTACTTGGGTGATGGAAATTTTCAAAAATTGGACTGTAGTGATGGCAGCACACACACAATTGACAGTAAATTCACTGAACATCACTGAAATGTATACAGTAAGCCCTTACTTAATGTCCTCTGATAAGTTCTGCAAGCAAGTAACATAACATAGAACAAAACCAGTTTTACCACAAGCTAATTACTATAAACAAGAGTTAAATTCCCTCTTCCCATCAAGATGGTGGACTAGGTAAATGCTATGCCCACCTCCTCCAACAACCACATCAAAATTACAACTAAATTACAGAACCATCACTGAGGACCACCTGAAGACTAGCTGAACAGAATTCCTATAACTAAGGATCTAAAGAAAAGCCATTCTGCCAACAACAGATCTACATGCCTACCTAATACATACTAGAAACAGGAGAAGTCAGCCAAAATGAGGAGACAATGAAACATGTTACAATGAAAGAACAGGGAAAATCTCCAAGAGAAAATAACAAAACTAAAAGAAATGGAGACAAGCTATCAGATTCAGAGATCAAAACACTGGTTATAAGGATGCTCAATAAACTTAGGGGAAGAATAGATGAACTCAGTGGGAACATTAACAAAAAGATAGGAAACATAAAATGGGAGCTGTAAAACATAAAAAAGAACCAGTCAGAAATGAAGAATATAATAACTGAAATGAAGACTAGATCAGAAAGAATCAACATCAGATTAAATGAAGCTGAGGATCAAAGAGTGATCTAGAACAGCAGTCGCCAACCAGTGGTCTGTGGACCACTGGTGGTCTGTGAGGTCCGAAAGTTTGGCGACCGCTGGTCTAGAAGACAGGGGAGCAGAAAACATCCAATCAGAATAGCAATAAGGAAAAAGAATTTTTAAAATGAGGATAGTTTAAGGGGGACCTCTGGGACAACGTCAAGCATACCAATGTTCTTCCCTCCCTCTTCCCCTCCCTCCATCAAAAATCAATAAAACAGCCCGGCTGGCATGGCTCAGTGGTTGAGTGTTGACCTATGAGCCAGGAGGTCACAGTTCAATTCCAGGTTAGGGCACATGCCTGGTTTGTGGCTCGATCCCCAGTGTGGGTGGGGCATGCAGGGGGCAGCTGATCAATGATTCTCTCTCATCATTGATGTTTCTCTCTTCTCTCTTCTCTCTCTCTCTCTCTCTCTCTCTCTCTCTCTCTTCCCCACCTTTTCCTCTCTGAAATCAATAAAAAAAATATTTCTTTTAAAAATCAATAAAAACACATCCTTGGGTGAGGATTAAAAAAAAAAAAGAGCCTTGGCCAGTGTTGCTCGGTGGTTAGAACCAAAGCGTCACAAGTTTGATTCCCAGTCAAGGGCATGGACCTGGGTTGATTTGATCCCCAGCCCTGGCTGGGGCGCATATCAAAGGCAACCAATTGATGTGCCTCTCTCACATCGTTTCTCTCTCTCTCTCCCTCCCTCCCTCCACTCCACTCTCTCTGAAAATCAATGGAAAAAATATCCTCGGGTGAGGCTTAACAATAAAAAAGAGATAAAAAGAAATAATGACCCAAAACTTCCCTAACTTCATAACCTGGCAAAGAAAACAAACATACAAGTTCAGGAAGTACAGAGAGTTCCAAACAAGCTGAACCCAAGGAGGCCCATACCAAGACACATCATAATTATAAAACCAAAGGTTAAAGACAAAGAGACAATCTTTTCTTTTTTGTCAAATACAAGCAAAAGTTTATTTAGAAAGTCACAGAGGTAGAAAAAGTGAGCTAGCTGGGCTGCATGGGCTTAGGAAACAAGTTACAGGGGCAAAAGAAGGGCCCTTAGAGCTTAGGAGAGGGAGAGAGAGAGTGAGGAAGCAAAGGTACGTGCCTTGAGGAAAGAGGGTTAAAGGGGCAGGCATGCTCCAGGAGAGAGGGAGTGAGGGAGAGAGGGAACCAAAAAGAGAAATGAGAGAGTAGCAAGAGGAGAGCAATTAGTTACATACCAGGGAGCTCCCATAAAACTGCCAGCGATTTCTCAACAGAAACTTTGTAGGCCAGAAGGGATTGGCATGAAATATTCAAAGTGATGAAAGGCAATGACCTACAATCAAAATTGCTCTACCTGGCAAGGCTATCATTTATAATGGAAGGAGAGATCGTTTCCCAGACAAGAAAAAGCTAAGAGTTCATTACCACTAACCCAGTATTAAAAGAAAGGTTAAAAAAAGGAAAATTATAGGAATTTCTTTCAGTAGAAAAATATCCAAAATTAAATAAGAAAATATAAGAAAGAAAAAATTCTCACTGACAAAGGCAAGCACTTAGTAAAAGTAGTGGATCAACCAACATAAAGCTGTAATTGCAACAATAAACTAAGGGATACACACAAATACACACTCACATAAAAGAAGTAAAAAATGATAGCTAGGCTTGCTCTCTGGTGCTCCTGCCATCACCATGAGAATATGCCCTGGGTAGGCCACTGATCACAGGAGGACCCTTCAGCCACAGAAGCAGAGCTGTCCCAGTTAATTCACAAACTTGGGAGCAAGAAATAAATGTTAACTGTTAGAGAAACCAAGATGGTGGCATAGGTAAACACTGGAGTTTGCTGCCTCGAACAACCACTTCAAAAATACAACTAAAAGACAGAACGGGCATCATCCAGAACCACAGGAAGGCTGGCTGAGTGGAAATCCTACAACTAGAAGGAAAGAGAAAAGCATACCAAGACTCAGGAGGCGCAGTGCGGAAGTAAAATACTAAGGTGCAGAGGTGCATGTGGAGCGGGCTGGCGGCTGAGGGCGCGGTTGTCGTTTTCAATCGGGAGGGAGTCTCAGGCTCTGAGCTCCAGTTCCGGGCGAGTCTCTAGGGACCCAGACTCA
>NW_005363642.1:906959-908318 GCF_000412655.1 Myotis brandtii
AGCGTCAGCCTGCAGACCAAAGGGTCTCGGGTTCGATTTCAGTCAAGGGCACATACCTTGGTTGCAGGCTCCTACCTGGCCCAGGCCCTGGTCAGAGCTCATGCAGGAGGCAACCAATCAATGTGTTTCTCTCACATTGATGTTTCTCTCTCTCTTTCCTTCTCTCTTCCATTCTCCCTAAAAGTCAATGGAAAAATATCCTAGGGTGAGGATTAACGAAAAAGGAAAAAAAAAAGAAGAAACAAAATCTAAACAGACTAATAACTGCTAATGAAATTGAATCAGTAATAAAAAAAAAACCTCCCAACAAACAAAAGCTCTGGACCAGATGGCTTAGGAGTGAATTTTACTAGACATTCAAAGAGGAATTAATACCTCTACTTCTCAAAATATTCCAAAAAATTGAAGAGGAGGGAAGGCTCCCAAACTCATTTTATGATATCAAAACCAGACTATAATAAAAGAAAATAAGCCAATATCCCCGATGAACACAGATGCAAAAATCCTCAACAAAATATCAACAAACTGAATTCAGCAATACATTAAAAAAATCATATACCATGATCAAGTGGGATTTACTCCCAGGATGGAAGATTGGTTCAATATCTGCAAATCAATTAACATGACATACCACATAAGCAAAATGAAAGATAAAAATCACATGATCATCCCTGGCTGGTATGCTAAATGGTTAGAGCACTGGCCTGAGCATGGAAGGGTCACAGGTTCGATTCCTGCTCAAGTGTACCTACCTGGGTTGCAGGTGGATCCCTGCCCCAGTTGGGGTGCATGTGGGAGGCAACCATTGATGTGTTTCTCAATGTGTCTCTCTCACATCGATGTTTCTCTCCTCCTCTATCCCTTCCACTCCCTCTAAAAAAATCAATGGAGCTCAGCCAGTGTGGTTCAGTGGTTGAGGGTCGATTCCTGGTCAGGACACATGCTGGGGTGGTGGGCTCAATCCCCAGTAGGGGGTGTGTGGGAGGAGGCTGATCGATGATTCCCATCATTGATGTTTCTATCTCTCTTTTCCTCTCTGAACTCAATAAATATATATTTTAAAATCTATGGGAAAAATACCCGAGGGTGAGGATTAACAACAACAACAAAAAAGAATCAACCAATGAATGCATAATTAAGTGGAACAATACATTGATGTTTCTCTGTATATATAAAATCAATCAATAAAATATTTTTAAATTACATGATCATATTAATAGATGCAGAAAAGCATTTGACAAAATCCATCATCCATTTATGATTTTAAAAACTTGGCTAAAGCCCTAGCTGGTTTGGCTCAGTGGATAGAGCGTTGGCCTGTGAACCAAAGGGTCTCAGGTTCAATTCCAGTCAAGGGCA
>NW_005363642.1:908648-911670 GCF_000412655.1 Myotis brandtii
AGGGTGGGGTGGGAACTGGGTGGAGGGGAGTTATGGGGGGGAAAAAGAGGAACAAATGTAATAATCTGAACAATAAAGATTTAATTAATAAAAATAAATAAATGTGAACTGTTGTATCATTAAAAAAAAAGAAGTAAAAAATAATGAAAAACGTATCAGTGAAGGAGATGAGTAAAAATTATAGTGATTTTAGAATGTGTTCAGACTTACCTGACTATCAACTTAAAATAGACTGCTGTAAACACAGCTTGGTATATATGAAGAACAAGGTAACCACAAATCAACATCTATAAAGATATACAGGAAATAAAGATAAAGGAATCCAAATATAACACTATAGAAAGTCACCAACATACAAAAGAGCAAGAGAATAAAAAGGAACAGAGAAGTACAAAAACAATCAGAAAATGATGAATAAAATGACAATAATTACGTACCTATCAATAATTACGTTAAATGTAAATAGAAAAAAAAATGCTCCAATCAAAAAGACTTAGGGTGCCGAAACCGGTTTGGCTCAGTGGATAGAGCGTCGGCCTGCGGACTGAAAGGTCCCAGGTTCGATTCCGGTCAAGGGCATGTACCTGGGTTGCGAGCACATCCCCAGTGGGAGATGTGCAGGAGGCAGCTGATCGATGTTTCTCTCTCATCGATGTTTCTAACTCTCTATCTCTCTCCCTTCCTCTCTGTAAAAAATCAATAAAATATATTTAAAAAAAAAAAAAAGACTTAGGGGGGTTGAACGGATATGAAAACAAGACCTGAACATATGTTCCCTACGAGAGACCCACTTCAGATAGAAAGATACACACAAAGAAAAGAGATGGAAAAAGATATTTCATGTGAATGGAAATGAAGAAGAAAAAAAACCTGGGGTAGCAATACTTATATCAGACAAAATAGACTTTAAAATAAGGGCTGTATGCCTGGCCGGTGTGACTCAGTGGTTGAACATCAACCCATAAATCAAGAGATCATCTGTTTGATTCCCAGTCAGGGCAAATGCCTGGGTTGAGGGTTCAATCCCCAAGAAGGGGGTGTTCTGGAGGCAGCCAATCAATGATGTTTCTCTCTCATTGATGTTTCTATCTCTCTATCCCTTTCCCTTCCTCTCTCTAAAAATCAATAAAAACATTAAAAAAAACCACACACACACACCACAAGATAAAAAACCAATGGCTGTACTAAGAGAGAAAAGCGCATTTCACGATGATAATGGGATCAATCTAACACGTGAATATAACTCCAAAACAAAACAAAAAAACAAACCAGAATTCTTATAAGAATGGGAAATGGCTGTTGGGTAGGCAACCAACAGTGTTGCTTTCATGAAAGGACATAAATATTGTGACCTGAAAATAAAAAGCCACTAAACTGTTAAAAAAAAAAGAGAGAGAGAGAGAGAGATCAACAATCATACAGTACTAGTAGGGAGCTTTAACACCCACTGACATCAATGGATAGAACATCCACTCTGAAAATCAACAAAGAAATTGTGGCCTTAAATGACACATTAGACAGATGGGCTTCATTGATATTTTTAGGACATTTCATCCAAAAGCAGCAAAAACACACATTTTTCTCAATTGCACTTGAATCTTTTCCAGGATAGACCACATGTTAGGACACAAAACAAGTCTCAATAAATCTAAGAAGATTGAAATCATATCAAGTATCTTCTCTGATCACAATGAAATGAAATTAGGAATCAAGTATAAGAAGAAAACTGGAAAACACACAAATACATGGAGGCTAAGTAACATGCTATTAAACAATGAATGGGTTAACAATAAGATCAAGGAAGAAGTCAAAAGTACCCTGAGACAAATGAAAATAAAAGCCTATGTGACATGGGCAGGCTGAAAGGGGCCAATGGGGGAAAAGGGGACACATGTAATACTTTCAACAATAAAGATTTTTTTAAAGTCTATGGGACATTGACTGTGTGACATTACATAGAAATTAATCTTCTGTCATTGTTCAGACCAATTATCATATATTCTTAATCCTTAATTGCATTTGTACTATTTCATTTTCTTTTTCCCAGTTCCCTTGGATTATTAGTGTCTTTGTTACTGGTTTCTAAGAGCACATTTATGACTAAAGATGTTAATTATTTGTCATGCATTGCAAATAAAATACCATATTTTTTTGTTGTTATTTTATTGTGGTGTTTTATTTTTTTGGTTGTACAGAAGTTGTGTATTAAAATATAATCTTTCTTTTTAAAAAAAATCTATGGGAAAAAAATCTATGGGACACAGCCAAAGCAGTTCTAAAAGGAAATTTTAGCCCAGTGTGGCTCAGTGATTGAAGGTCAACCTATGAACCAGGAGGTGATAGTTTGATTCCTGATAAGGGCACATGCCCAGGTTGCAGGCTTCATACCAAGCAGGAGGCAGGCAATCAATGATTCTTATCATTGATGTCATACCAAGCAGGAAGCAGGCAACCAATGATTCTCATCATTGATGTTTTTCTCTCTCTCTCCCTCTCTCTCTGTCTCCCTGTCTCTTCCTTTCTCTGAAATCAATAAAAACATATTTTTAAAAGGAAATTTTATAGTAATATATACAATCTAACTTACCCCTAACGGAACTAGAGAAAGAAGAACAAACAAAGCATAAATGAGTGGAAGAAATAATAAAAATCAGAGTGAAAATAAATGCTGTAGAATCTTAAAAAAAATAATAGAAAAGATCAATGAACCCAAGAGCTGATTCTTTGAAAAAATAAATATTGATAACCTTAGCCAGACTCATCACAAAAAAAAAGCCCAAATAAGATCAGAAATGAAAGAGAAGTGACAACTATATGCCAACAAATTGAACTACCTGGAAGAAATGTATAAATTCCTAGAAGCATCCAATCTTCCAAGGCTGAATCAAGAAGAAACAAAATCAGCCCTAGCCAGCTTGGATCAGTGGATAGAGCGTCAGCCTGCAGACCAAAGGGTCTCGGGTTCGATTCTGGTCAAGGGCACGTACCTTGGTTGCAGGCTCCTCCCTGGCCCAGGCCCTGG
>NW_005363642.1:912123-929802 GCF_000412655.1 Myotis brandtii
TCATGCAGGAGGCAACCAATCAATGTGTTTCTCTCACATTGATGTTTCTCTCTCTCTTTCCTTCTCTCTTCCATTCTCCCTAAAAGTCAATGGAAAAATATCCTAGGGTGAGGATTAACGAAAAAGGAAAAAAAAAAGAAGAAACAAAATCTAAACAGACTAATAACTGCTAATGAAATTGAATCAGTAATAAAAAAAAAACCTCCCAACAAACAAAAGCTCTGGACCAGATGGCTTAGGAGTGAATTTTACTAGACATTCAAAGAGGAATTAATACCTGTCCTTCTCAAACTATTCCAAAAAAATTGAAGAGGAGGGAAGGCTCCCAAACTCATTTTATGATATCAAAACCAGACTATAATAAAAGAAAATAAGCCAATATCTCCGATGAACACAGATGCAAAAATCCTCAACAAAATATTAGCAAACTGAATTCAGCAATACATTTAAAAAATCATATACCATGATCAAGTGGGATTTAGTCCCAGGATGGAAGATTGGTTCAATATCTGCAAATCAACTAACATGACATACCACATAAGCAAAATGAAAGATAAAAATCATATGATCCTCCCTGGCTGGTATGCTCAATGGTTAGAGCACTGGCCTGCGCATGGAAGGGTCACAGGTTTGATTCCTGCTCAAGTGTACCTACCTGGGTTGCAGGTGGATCCCTGCCCCAGTTGGGGTGCATGTGGGAGGCAACCATTGATGTGTTTCTTAATGTGTCTCTCTCACATCAATGTTTCTCTCCTCCTCTATCCCTTCCACTCCCTCTAAAAAATCAATGGAGCTCAGCCAGTGTGGCTCAGTGGTTGAGGGTCGATTCCTGGTCAGGACACATGCTGGGGTGGCGGGCTCAATCCCCAGTAGGGGGTGTGTGGGAGGCGGCTGATCGATGATTCCCATCATTGATGTTTCTATCTCTCTTTTCCTCTCTGAACTCAATAAATATATATTTAAAAATCTATGGGAAAAATACCCGAGGGTGAGGATTAACAACAACAACAAAAAAGAATCAACCAATGAATGCATAATTAAGTGGAACAATAAATTGATGTTTCTCTGTATATATAAAAATCAATAAAAAATTTTTAATTACATGATCATATTAATAGATGCAGAAAAGCATTTGACAAAATCCATCATCCATTTATGATTTAAAAAACTTGGCTAAAGCCCTAGCTGGTTTGGCTCAGTGGATAGAGCGTTGGCCTGTGAACCAAAGGGTCTCAGGTTCAATTCCGGTCAAGGGCATGTACCTTGTTTGCAGGCTCCTTGGGCCCTGGCCCTGGTCAGAGCTCATGCAGGAGGCAACCAATTGATATGTTTCTCTCACATCGATGTTTTTCTCTGTCTTTCCCTCTCTCTTCCACTCTCCCTAAAAATCAATAGAAAAATATGCTCAGATGAGGATGAGCAAAAACAAACAAACAAAAACTTGGCTAAGTAGGGATAAAGGGAATATACCTTAGCATAATAAAGGCCAAACAAGACAAACCAACAGGTAGCAGCATATTCAACAGGGGAAAGTTGAAACTTTTTTCTTTAAGATCAGGAACAAGACAAGGCTGTCCACTTTCACCACTTTTATTCAGCATAGTATGGGAAGTCCTAGCCATAGCAATCAGACAAGAAATAGAAATAAAAAGCATCCAAATTGGAAAGGAAGAAGTAAAACTATCAATATTTACAGATGACATGATATATATACATAGAGAATCCTAAAGAATCCACAAAAACTGTTAGAATAAATGAATTCAGTAAAGTAGCACAATACAAAATTAATATTCAAAAATTGGTTGCATTTGTATATACCAATAATGAACTCAGAAAGAGAAATTAAGAAAATAATCCCATTCATAATTACATAAAAAATAATAAGATTAGGAATAAATTTAACGAAGGATGTAAAAGATATGTACTCAGAAAACTATAAGTCACTGAAGAGAGAAATTGAACAAGATATAAATAAATGGAAGGATATACTGTGCTCATGAATAGGAAGAATTAACAATGTTAAAATGTCCATACTACAAAACCAACCTACAGATTCAACGCAATCTCTATCAAAATACGAATGACATTTTGCATAATTAAGTGGAACAATAAATTGATGTTTCTCTGTATATATAAAAATCAATAAAAAATTTTTAATTACATGATCATATTAATAGATGCAGAAAAGCATTTGACAAAATCCATCATCCATTTATGATTTAAAAAACTTGGCTAAAGCCCTAGCTGGTTTGGCTCAGTGGATAGAGCGTTGGCCTGTGAACCAAAGGGTCTCAGGTTCAATTCCAGTCAAGGGCATGTACCTTGTTTGCAGGCTCCTTGGGCCCTGGCCCTGGTCGGAGCTCATTCAGTTGATATGTTTCTCTCACATCGATGTTTTTCTCTGTCTTTCCCTCTCTCTTCCACTCTCCCTAAAAATCAATAGAAAAATATGCTCAGATGAGGATGAGCAAAAACAAACAAACAAAAACTTGGCTAAGTAGGGATAAAGGGAATATACCTTAGCATAATAAAGGCCAAACAAGACAAACCAACAGGTAGCAGCATATTCAACAGGGGAAAGTTGAAACTTTTTTCTTTAAGATCAGGAACAAGACAAGGCTGTCCACTTTCACCACTTTTATTCAGCATAGTATGGGAAGTCCTAGCCATAGCAATCAGACAAGAAATAGAAATAAAAAGCATCCAAATTGGAAAGGAAGAAGTAAAACTATCAATATTTACAGATGACATGATATATATACATAGAGAATCCTAAAGAATCCACAAAAACTGTTAGAATAAATGAATTCAGTAAAGTAGCACAATACAAAATTAATATTCAAAAATTGGTTGCATTTGTATATACCAATAATGAACTCAGAAAGAGAAATTAAGAAAATAATCCCATTCATAATTACATAAAAAATAATAAGATTAGGAATAAATTTAACGAAGGATGTAAAAGATATGTACTCAGAAAACTATAAGTCACTGAAGAGAGAAATTGAACAAGATATAAATAAATGGAAGGATATACTGTGCTCATGAATAGGAAGAATTAACAATGTTAAAATGTCCATACTACAAAACCAACCTACAGATTCAACGCAATCTCTATCAAAATACGAATGACATTTTTCAGAGAACTAGAATAAATAATCCTAAAATTTATGTGAAACCACAACAACCTGAATAGCCAAAGCAATTTTTTTTTTCTGCCAAAGCAATCCTGAGATAGAAGAACAAAGTTGGATGTTTCACACTATCAGGTATACTACAAGGATATAGTAGTCAAAACAGCACGGTACTGGCATAAAAACAGACACATAGATCAATAGAACAGAATACAGAACCCAGAAATAAACCCACATGTTTATAGTCAATTAATCCATGACAAAGGGAAACAAAACAAAAAATGGGACTACATCAAACTAAAGAGTTTCTGCACAGCAAAGGAAACTGTCAACAAAATGAAAAGACAACCTACTGAATGGGAAAATATATTCACCAATGATATATCAAAAAGTGAGTTAATATCCAAAATATATAAGGAACTCATACAACTTTAAATAAAAAAACCCCAACAATCTGATTTTAAAAAATGGGCAGATGACTTGAACAGACATTTTTACAAAGAGGATATATATACACATATGGCCAACAGACATATGAAAAGATTCTTAAAGTTACTAATCATCAGAGAAACGCAAATTAAAACCACAATGAGATATCACGTCATACCTCTCAGAATGGTTATCATCAATAAATCTACAAGCAAGTGTTAGTATGTGGAGAGAAGAGAACCCTCACGTACTGTTGATGGAATTACATATTAGTGCAGTATGGAGGGTCCTCAAAAATTAAATATAGAACTACCATGTGACCCAGCAATTCCACTTCTGGGTATTTATCCAAAGAAATCCTAAAAACTAACTCGAAAAGACATATGTACCCCCATGTTCACTGCAACATTAATAACTAGAGGCCCAGCACATGGAAATTCATGCACTGGAGGGGGTCCCTCAGCCTGGCCTGCCCCCTCTCACAGTCCAGGAGCCCTCAGGGGTGGAAGGCGACCCGGTGATCAGGCGAAGGCGACGCCCCCATCACACCTCTGCTGCTGTCACTGCTGGCAGTGCAAGCCTCAGCCGGCTCTGGTTACCTGAGCCTCGGGCCGGCCCTGGGCGACTGGGGGGCTGTGGGGACTGGGCACCGCCATCTTGTGACTGTGGGCACCACCATCTTTGAGGGCGGGGCAGTCAATTAGCATATTCCCCCTCCTTATTCTGTGGGCACCACCATCTTTGCGAATTTCCCTCTTTATTAGATAGGATAGCCAAGATATGGAAGCAACTAAGTGTCTGTCAATAGACAAATGGATAAAGAAGATATAGTGCATATACACAATGGAATATTACTCAGCTATATAAAAAGAATGAAATCTTGCCATTTGGGGTGACATAGGTGGACCTAGTGGGCATTATGCTAAGTAAAATAAGTCAGATGAAGAATTTCCCTCTTTATTAGATAGGATAGCCAAGATATGGAAGCAACTAAGTGTCTGTCAATAGACAAATGGATAAAGAAGATATAGTGCATATACACAATGGAATATTACTCAGCTATATAAAAAGAATGAAATCTTGCCATTTGGGGTGACATAGGTGGACCTAGTGGGCATTATGCTAAGTAAAATAAGTCAGATGAAGAAAGACAAATACCATATGATTTCACTTATATGTGGAATCTAAAAAACAAAATAAATGAACAAACAAAACAGACACAAACTCATAGAAACAGAGAACATTTTGATGGTTGCCAGATGGGAGGGGGTTGGAAGGATGGGTGAAAAGGGGGAAGGTATAAAAATGTACAAATTGCCAGTTATAAAAACAGTCACGGGCATGTAAAGTACAGCATAGGGCAGTGATGGCGAACCTATGACATGTGTGTCAGAGGTGACATGCGAACTCATTTTTTTGGTTGATTTTTCTTTGTTAAATGGCATTTAAATATATAAAATAAATATCAAAAATATAAGTCTTTGTTTTACTATGGTTGTAAATATCAAAAAATTTATATATGTGACACGGCACCAGAGTTAAGTTAGGGTTTTTCAAAATGCTGACATGCCGAGCTGAAAAGGTTCGCCATCACTGGTGTAGGGACTATGGCTTTCTTTGGAAGGAGCACTTTTCAAACTGCTGAGTGGGGATATGTAGTCCAAGTAGAGAGAAGCAGTCTTGTTGAATGGAGGAAAGAGCTGGAATTCAAGAATGCTATCGTACCTGAGACTCTCAGGGCAAGGCACAGGAGAGGAAGGAGCCACACAGAAGGAACCCCAGAAATCTACAGACATTCACCTCAGATCTTGGCCAAATCCTATATAATAAAAGGGTAATATGCAAATCGACCAAATGGGGGAACGACTAGTCGCTATGATGCGCACTGACCACCAGGGGGCCACAGCAGCGCTAAAGATGTTCGACTGAGGGCTCCCGGACTGCAAGAGGGCGCAGGCCAGGCTGAGGGACTCCCACCCCCCTGAGTGCACAAATTTCATGCACCGAGACTCTAGTGTGTATATATAAACTGAGACTCTATGAGGCCTAGTGAAAACAGCTCTTGGGGGGAGTGGGTTGATAATCGAAGAGAAATTTTAGAGATCATACAGTTCCAACCCTGTCTAAGAGAAAAGACCCTGATAAATATCTTAGGCATTAGTTGATATCTCTAGAAAGGCCAAGCCTGAAGAGTATGTACCACACCCTATGAGTAGGGGCTACATACTAGAAGTAGTGGGGGTGAGAGTGAGGGAGACCTGAATTATACCCATGCTAACAGCTGGAAACAAATCCTTAATAGGTTGAAGGTGATCAGTCAGTAATTTAATTCCATTATTTATTTTTTATTTTTTAAATATATTTTGATTTTTGAGAGAGAAATGAAGAGTGATAGAGAGATAGAAACATTGATGAGAGAGAAACATCATCAATCAGCTGCTTCCTGCACACTCCCCCCCACCCCCCCAGAGCTTTGAGTCCACAACCCAGGCATGTAACCTGACTGAGAATCGAACCGGTGACCTCTTGGTTCCTGGCTCTATGCCCAACTGCTGAGCTATACCAGCTGGGCAAAACTCTATTTTTTAGAGGAAGATAATATTACCCAGAATCTCTACAACATAACATACAGTGTTCAGCATATAATCCAAAATGGCTAGTTATGTGAAACAGGAAAATACAGTTAATAAAAAAAGATCCACAGATGACCCAGATAATTTAAAATATGTTAAAGAATTTAGAGATAAAAGGAGACAGTGGATGGAGATGGAACAATAAAAGAAAAATGGCAACTCTAGCCTAGCTGGTATGGCTCAGTGGTTGAGCACTGACCTATGAACCAGGAGGTCACGGTTCAATTCTTAGTCAGGGCATATGCCTGGGTTGCCGGCTCGATCTCCAGTAGGAGGCAGCTGATCAATGATCTCGCTCATCACTGATGTTTCTATCTCTCCCTCTGCCTTCTTCTCTAAAATCAATAAAAATATATTTTTTAAAAAAGAAGAAAAAACAAATCTAAAAACCAACCAAACAGAAGTTTTACAATCGGAAAGTATAAATATCTGAAATGAAAAATCCATGAGATGGATTTAACAGCTAACTGGACACAGCCCAAGAAAGAATTGGTGAATTTGAAGACAGGTAAGTAGTAGTTATTCACACTGAAGCACAGAAAGAAACAAGAATTAAAAAGGAAATTGAGAAAGGGAGAAAGAAACAAAGAACAGATATCTGAGATCTGCATGACAGTGTCAAGTTATCTAACATATATACATGTATTGGATGCTCAGAGAGAGAATAGGGCAGAAGAATATCTTAAAAGATAACAGCCAGTAATTTATTGAATTTGATAAAAGATATTAACCTACAAGTCAGGGAAGCTCAGCAAATTCCACACAAGATTAATACAAAAAAGACCACACCTAGGCACAACATAATCAGATTTGTGGAAACCACAGAAAAAGAGAAAATCTTTAAAGCAGTTAAAAGATGAAAGAGACATTTGTGTGAACAACAATAATAATGACAGTTGAATTCGTTAGATATAGTGGAAGCCAGAAGAAAACAAAGTGACTGGTGGGGAAAAACACTGTCAACCTAGAATTCCATATCAACAAAAAACATTCTTCAAAAATGAGCACGAAATAAAGAAAATTTCAGATAATATGGGTTTAGAAAATGGCGACCAGCAGGAAGGTAGGGAGGGAGAGGCAGAAATGAGAGGATTTGTCACCACCAGACCTTTGGTGCAAGAGATACTAAAAGAAATTGTTCACACCTCAGAGGAATGATTCTACATGGAAGCCCATATCTGCAGAAAGGGATGAGAAACAATCCAACGATCTTACTTTTTCAGTTGTTTTTCTCATACTAATCTGAATTTGGAAAGGAAAGGACGAGAAATTTTATACCTTCCTCTCAATTGGGCATACAGACAGAGTTCCAGGATTGCTAACTTTGGTAAGAATTTTTACCCTCCACTGGCTTCTGCCAGTTTTCCCAGGATCCTATTGCAGGTTCCAGAGCAAACAGGATATCCCAGTGGGTTCCATCTGAGTCATCCAGAAACTACAGTGAAAGAAAAATAACTTTCTCTCTACCCTTCTGTGTTGTTGGCTGAGACCACTGTAATAAAAGATAGATGAACAAGAGAAAAATGAACAGAAGTTTACTAACATGCATGCCTCCTGTAAATACAGGTGAAGTCCAGGAGAAATGAGTCAACTCCCACGGTGGCTTGAGCCACCAGCTTACATACCATCGTCAGCTAAAGACAAAAGAAAGGTGTTGGAAGCCAGTAATGGGGAGGTTACCAGCAAAAGCGTGATAAGCAAGGGCAAGTTCCTTATGCAGATCTATTAGTTATGCCTTGTTCATTGATAAGATTCTCTTGAAATTTAGTCATCCTTCTCTTTCCAGGTACAGAGAGGGAGACACCCTTTCAAATGGAGGTTTCCTTTATAAGCAAATTTCCCTTTCAAAAGGTTACCTTCTCTGCTTTTCGGAGTTTCTACCATTTCTCAAAATGATCAGCTCAAAATAATCCTTATGCCTAAGAAACATATTTGGGGGTGGCATATTCTGCTATCCTTCAGTACTTTTGAATGCCACAATTAAAAACGGAGAAAAAGCCTTTTATTTTTCATGACAAATACTGTACTATCGTTTCCCAACTTCCAGTTAAACATTTCCTAGGACCCAGGCCCAGCTCTGGGACTCCTACAGTTTCAATAGGTATTAGGGATCCCTTTTGCCAAAAAGTAGAAACAACTAAATGCCCATTGACTGGTGGTAAAAATATAATTAAACAAACAAACAAACAAAAAACCACACAATTCGCTAAGTGAAAGGGACCAGACCAAAAGGTCACATGTTGTATGATTCCATATGTGAAATGTCCAGAATTGGTGAATCCACAGGAACAGGGAGATCAGTGATTGCCAGGACATGAGGAGGATGGGAGGGTTGTGAGGGATGACAGTGTTACCTGTGATGTTGGCAGGGAAATAGCACCAGTCGTTACAGGTGAAGTTGGAGCTCGGTTCAACTGAGTTTGGCCAAGAATTCAGAGGCAGGAATGCAGGTTACAGAAGTAGTGGAAGTGAGCCAAGCTAGGCTGGAAGGCTCAGGAAACAAGTTACAAAGGCAGAAGAAGGGCCCTTGGAGCTTAGGAGAGAAAGGCAAAGGTAATGCATTTGGGGCGGGAGGAGGGGAAAGGCGGAAGAGAAAGGCTCAAGCATGCTCCTGAGAGGAAAGCAAGCCCTGGGTCCTTCCTCTTGAAGGTTTTATTTTTATTTTTTTAAATAGATTTTTATTGATTTAAGAGAGGAAGGGAGAGGGAGAGAAACATCAATGATGAGGGAGAATCATTGATCAACTGCCTCTGGCATGCTGCCTACTGGGGATTGAGCCTGCAACCCAGGCATGTGGGCATGCTGCCTACTGGGGATTGAGCCCGAAATCCAGGCATGTGCCCTAACTGGGAATTGAACTGTGACCTCCTGGTTCTTAGGTCGATGCTCAACCACTGAGCCACACTGGCCAGGCCTCTTGAAGGTTTTAAAGGCTGGAGCTGACCTAGCTGGTTTGGCTCAGTGGATAGAGCATTGGCCTGTGGACTGAAGGGTCTCAGGTTCGATTCCGGTCAAGGGCATGTACTTTGATTGCAGGCTCCATCTCCCGGCCCGGTTGTGGCCCAAGTGGGAGGCAACCAATCAATGTGTGTCTCTCATATGGATGTTTCTCTCTCTGGCTCTCTCCCTCCCTTCTACTCTCTCTAATTAAATAAATAAGTGAATAAATAATAACTAAATTAAGGCTGGGAGTTTAGCAGAGGATCTCAATAGAATCTTCATCTGCTTTATGCTGATGCACCAAAATGAGGTCCATTCCCTTAACTTCATCTACTCTTGGGTGTGGCTGGCACAAATGGCACTAATTGGATTTTTGTTATCTATCTCCCTGAGTAGGGTGATTTAAGCTATTTACTCTCTGGTTGGGGAGAAGTGTAAGTTATTTACTCTTAAGTGTCCTTGGTTAGGGAAGATGCTTGGCCTTTTAACTATCTGTCTCAATTTCCCTATTCCACTTGTCCTGGCTTACTAGGCTGTCTCAACAGCTAATGGGTATGGCATTTCTTTTTGGGGCGTGACGAAAATATTCTGGGATTAGATAGTGGTGATGGTTGCACAACCTTGTGACTACTAAAAGCCACTTAATTATACAGCATTAAAGGGGTAAATTTTATGGTATGTGAATTTTATGGTATATTTCAATTCTTTAGAAGAGACTAGTAAAAAAAAAAAAAAAGGAAAGCATTGCAAATGATATTTTGGTTTCGTAATAAAACAAGAGATTATTTTCCAAAAGAAAAAAAAGAAATCTCTTTTGGTTTTTGCAGACTTCTTTAGTCCCCCATCCACACACCCAGACAATCTTTTGGCTGCTGCCACCAATCAGATTTGCCCTTTAATTTGGAGCTTGGCAGGTAAATTAGAAAGGAGCTCCCAAGTGAAGAGGAGTCCTACATGGATCTGAGCCTCCCACACTCCATGACTCACTTTACCCAGTCACAGGCTTCCCTTCCTGTTTATCATCTGGGAGAAAGGACAAAATGACACTTGGTTGTGTGTGTGTGTGTGTGTGTGTGTGTGTGTGTGTGTGTGTGTGTGTTATCCTTACTGAGGATATAATTTTCATGGATGAGAGAGGGAGAGAAAGTGGGAGAGGGGGAGAGGTTGGGAGAAACATCAATATAAGAGAGAAACATCAATCGGCTGCCTCCCAGGGATCAGACCCACAACCTGGGTATGTGCCCTGATCGGTAATCAAACCCTTTTGGTACACAGGATGATGCTCTAACCAACTGAGCAACACCATCCAGGGCAAAATGACACTTGCTTTTTGTGGGGTGTTTTCCACAAACTTTGTGTAAGCCAAACTTTGCAAACAATGGTTTTCTTAGCAACCTCTGACCCATTCTCTTCGAATACAATTGCTCTCCAATAAAAGGACTGTCCTTTCCCAGCCAACAAAAGTTCATTTTGAAATCTCACTTAAGAAAGAAAAGCTTAGGTTCTCACAAAGGTTGGCCATGGTGAAGCACTTGCAGGAATGTCGGTCTTTGGGGTTTTATGTTGAACCCTGGGACAGGTGACCACGTCAGGTATGCATGCGCAGGGACCTCCTGCTCTAGAGGGAAGATGCTGCCTGGAGCCCTGCCCCCCCTTTGTCACTGCCCATCACACTCAGCCAGCTTCTCAGCCTAGACCACAGCAGGCCCTGCGCATTTTACTAGCCTTAGTCAACAGTTTAGAAAAGATGTGAGTCAACTCATCCAAAGTACAGGGTGACCAAATTTGTCTGCGTGCCACTGACCAGCTGCGGCCCCGAACTCTCTGGACCAGGCTTCATGGGCCTGCAAACCGTGCAGTCAGGGCCCTGCATGCAGAAGAGCCCCCTCGCGTGCCTGAACGCTCTGCTGTCACCATCATGAGTCATCATAATTTTTGAATGAGGGGGTCCTGCATTTTCATTCAATACGAGGCCCCACAAATTATGTAGCTAGTCCTGCTTCAGAGTCACTCAACACAGGTTCTCAGGTGACTGGGGAGATCAGTTTCCATAAAACAAGGGACTGGCCAGCCAGGGAGCCTCAGTGGCCCTGGTGGGTCTGACCCACACCCAGCCCCGTCACCCTGGGCTCTGGCCAGCCGGACTAGCTGAGAACAGCCATTCCCAGCTGTGCTCTGGGATCTGAAAGGCCCTTCCTTTCCTGAGAAGCCTCCTTTGGGGTTTCAAGAAGGAAGTGGAGACACAGAGAGGAAACCGCAAACACTTAAAACTCTAATAGCAGCACCACCACCTCTAGGTCCATGTTCCCTCCTGGAGGGCAGGGGAGGGGCTCTACGTGCTGCCTTTCACCCTGAAGCCACCGTGGGGAGGGGAGCGAGTTGTTCTCCCACCTGTGACACCACAGCAGCTCTGCTCTGAGAGAGGAGGCGTGACTGAGACCACCAGCAAAGCTGGGGCGTGGACACGAGGGGTCTCTTTGACCTCTGCAGCGCCTGGACCAGAGGAGCCAGTGGTGTCAGCCAGGGCCGAGTCGGCTCTGCTGACAGAGGTTTCCCTGTTAAGGACACTGGTGGGGCCATGGCCCAGCCAGCTCATCTGCCCCTGGGAACATTCTCTTACAGAGAACCCCAACGAGGAAGAGAAAGCGGGAGCAGGGCTGTCAACTTCTGCGTTTCTAAAAATAACTCTGTAAAAGGATGAAAGGACCCCAGCACTGTGCTTATTATAATAAAAGAGCTAAAGTCCCCAGCTCAGAGAAAACTAAACGTAGGCTGTTTCCTTTTCTTGTCTAAGTCCCAAACTCTGCCTCCAGACTGTTAGCTCTGAAGGCTAAATTTAAAGCCAGAATGAATCCCCACCCTGTCCTTGCCCACCTATCCCTCTGCCCTAGCCAGGAAGGCTGGTGACAGACCAGTCCCCGCTGCCCAGACTGAGCTGGGGACACCTCAAGGAACCTCAGACGCACGCATGAGCTCTTTGCCCCTTTTGTCACTCTGGTGACCACCCTGGGAGCTGATTACACCCCCCAAAATCTTCTGGGAACACTTGAGGCCCAGGCCCTGCAAAAAGGATTAAGGCAACTGAGAAGAGACATGTTTTTCCAATTAGTTATAAACCACCCATGTTGGAACTTTTGGGAAACTGGCCACTTGCTTTCACATTACCCAAGTTTCCTCATTCTGTCTTTCTGCATTAATAAGTCCACAAGGTTTTCAAGCAAATTGGGTACCGAAGGCCCATCACCATGGAATAAACGGGATGCTGATGGCAAAATGCCTCCACCAGAACGCAAACACCAAGGGTCTCATCTTCCGTGAGCCGTGCAAGGAGGGAGTGGATGGAAAACTGACCTACCAAACACTCCCTACTTCGGGCTCATTCACACACACCAACGAGTGCAATCATGTTTATGCTGCAATTGGATATACATTTTACTACATGCATACATTTTTTTAAAAGAATTTTTTCCCACCGACATTTCTTTCCCAAGCCAAGTCTGGCCCAGCCTGCCAAAGCGGGGAGACCAAGATCCCAATACAGTGAGCTCAGACAGTGAGCTCATGCTCCTTAAAGAGCCTTATCGCGAGCCAGAAAGGCGGAGAATGTGGGGAAAGCAGGGAAACGCCATTCTCACGCCTGTGAAGACAAAGCTCGGCAGCTCGGGCAGCAGGGAAGTGAGAAGAGCATCAACCTGTCAGATACAGTCCACATGAGCTTAACAAGGCCATTCTTATTCCCATTTTGCAGACGAGGTAATAGGGGCCCAGGGAGGCTGGGTGCCCCAGACCGCACACACCTTGAATGGTGGTGGAGCTGGGATTTGAACCCATGATGTCTGTCTCTAGAACCTGCTTTACTCCTTAGGCTCTGCATCTGCCAGATCCTTGAGGAGGACAACTCTCAGGTGCCCCCTCCAAGATTCCCACCCTGGTGTATACGCACCTTCTCAATCCAATACTAATCTAAGTGGTGCTGTGAGGAGAATTTGGAGATACAGTGGGCCTTGACTTATGAGTGTCTTGACTAACGAGTTTTTTGAGATACCAGCTGTCTCTCAGCCGATTTTTTGCATTGAGTTGATAGAGTAATTTGAGTTAACGAGCTCTTTAACGAGCTCGGTCTCGGAACGAATTAAACTCATAAGTCAAGGCCCCACTGTATAATTAAAGCCCCAAGCCAGCTGACCTTGAGGTGGATGGGCCTGACCTTATCATATGAGCCCTTTAACCTGGGGCCTGGAAGAAAGACGAGGGAATCAGATGGGAAGCACAAGAATTTGGCACTGTTGCTGCTTGAAGATGAAGGGGGATCCATGGCAAGGAATGAGTGTGGCCTCTGGGAATTAAGTAAGTAAATTAAGCCAGTCCCTGATTTACAGCCGGCGGGGGAATGAGGACCTGTATGGCAAGGAACTAAACACTGGCAACAATCGGAGGGAGACTGGAAAGGATTCTTCCTGAAGCCTCCTGAAAAGAGCTCAGCCAGTCAGCACCTCGATTTCAGCCCAGCGAAGCCTTGAGCAGAGACGCCAACCCTGCTGTGTCAGACAAA
The DNA here is from genome assembly GCF_000412655.1 of Myotis brandtii. NCBI lineage: Eukaryota > Metazoa > Chordata > Mammalia > Chiroptera > Vespertilionidae > Myotis > Myotis brandtii. Next base: position 925,812 of record NW_005363642.1, read on the forward strand.
CTGCCAATCTGTCACTCGGCGCTATGGTCCCTGACCAATGGCCTCACTCGCCAGTCCCAGCTATCACATCTGCCAAAGACTGCATCCTCAGCTGGCCCCGAGGCCTCTAGGAGGCCCCACGCTGCCATACGGGCTCCTGCAGGCCCCTGAGAGCACTGCTCCTTCTCTGCAGGAACCAGGGTCAGTGCGGTGGGAGAGGGCTGGCCTTGCAATTAGAAGCTGCTGAGCAAGTCTATAACCTGTCAGGGCCTCAGCTGTCTCACCTGTTTCTTAACTGCTAACTTCTGGGCAAGCCAGACAGCTCTGGACCTGTGCCGCCAATACCAGCCGCATGTGGCTGTTTAAATTCAAATTCGGATAAAATAGAGGAGGCCCAGTTAAATTTGAATTTCAGATAAACGTACATTTTTAGTATAAGTATGTCCCATGCAATTTTGGGGATTTAGTTATACTAAGAAATTATCCATTTCTCTGAAATTCAAATTTAGCTGGGCCGTCTGTATTCTTTAATTAATAAAATTCATTTTTCAGAACAATATTAAGTCTATGGAAAAACTGTAACAACAGCAGAGTTTCCATACCCCTGGCACTCGGTCCCCCGTCATTAACATCTTACATTGGTATGATACATTTGTCACAATCAATGGACCACTGTTATTATTATTATTATTAACTAAAGGGCATACTCTTCAGATTTCCTTAGTTTTTCCTAGAGACCTTTTTCTATTAATTCTTGGTACCAGAAATCATTATCTACAAGTATAGGCAGCTGATTTTTTAAAAACTCACTTTGAAGCCCTGGCCGGTGGGGCAGTTGGTTGGAGCATCGTCCCTGTACACCAAAAGTTTGCAGGTTTAATCCTCAGTCAGGGTGCTTAGGGGAGGCAACCAATAGATGTTTCTCTCTCACACTGATGTTTCTCTCTTACATTGATGTCCCCCCTCCCTTCTGCTCTCTCTAAAATCAATAAAAACATATCCTTGAGTGAGGATTTTTTTTAAGTCACTTTGGAGCAAAAAGTAAATAATTACTATTTTCTTTTTGTAAATCAATCAAAATTATACCATATCTTTTTTGTCAGATTGGCCAAAAAATTTCTTTGTGTGTGTGTGCTGCAGAATTTTAGTAGTTTATGTGTACCATGAGATGAAAACGGTTGAAAATCGCTGTTCTAGAACATCAAGTAAAAGCAAACAGTCTACCCAAACATAGGTCGTTCACGTACCACCCATTCTATTGTTCTTCATTTTTCCTTTAAATGGACTTTTAAAAAAAGAAAAACAGATATCAGTACCTTGAGTTGTCCTTAGCAGCAGCCCAGCACCAAGGAGGGTCGAGGACGGCCCAGAACAGCCAGTGGGTGGTGTAGCCCGGTTCCTTTGAGCTTTTTCCATCCTGTTTTTCCTCTTCCTCAGGGAAACTGGGGACAAGTGGCCCTGTTGGTCCTGGTCCTAAGGGCCCCTGTGTCAATCCTTCATTTGTCCTTCCTCTGGCCAAGGTCCAGCTCCTCTGGACTCCAGGGTCCCCATCAGAGGAGGCAAAGGGCTCAGCGGTCAACCATCTCCAGGGCAGCTCTGACTCCTGGCCGGTTGCCTCCGGGCCAGGAACCTGTAGATATACGGCTGCTACACCTGGCAGGTTTTAAGATGCACCCGGAGAGCTTTCTAAATACTTAGATTAGGGTTGAGACTGGGTTAAAGGCATCCCAGGTGGGGCTGGTAATGAGCCACGCCTGACGGTGCTGAGGCCCACGTGCAGGATGCACGGCCTCGGTAGTACCTGGGAGAGAGTCTGTTACTTAAACTTCCACTCTGTTCTGGATGGGAAGCCTAAAACAGTTTTTTGACATCTCAGTTGTGATATCTCACAGAGACGATTATGTTCATTAGTGAAGCTACCCAGAAAATATATAATTAAACCATTCTCTGTTACTTAAACTTCCACTCGTTCTGGATGGGAAGCCTAAAACAGTTGTTTGACATCTCAGTTGTGATATCTCACAGAGACCGATTATGTTCATTAGTGAAGCTACCCAGAAAATATATAATTAAACCATAATCCCTTGTAAGCGGCAGCACAGTTGTGTAGCGAAGACCTGAGTCTGACTTACGTTCTGAAACAGGCACGGAATATTTCATGGGAACTCTGGCTCTGCTTGTTCCTCATCTCAGTGGATACAAACCTAGGTGCTAACGGGCCACTCTGAGAACTCCTTCCGTTTTCCAGTTTTCCCAGGAGGAAGGGAAACGTAAGAGTGTGGTGTTTCCAGGTGCTAGAGACCATGTTTCTTCTTCATCATCTTTGTCATGTCGCCGGTCCCTTGGATTAGGAACAGAACTAGACTGCATCCCCTCTGGGTTGCCACCACTATATTTTGGTGATGGGTTAACTTATTTCTTGAGTTCCATAGGTTCACAGGTGGATTATATCCAGGGCCTCCCCCCTACCAGATACAGATGATTTCGATGATGAGATGCTGTAAATGGGATGGAATTTTGGGGCTGTGGGACAAGGTGAGTTATTTTGCATCTGGATGGACCTGCATCCTTAGGGGCCAGAGGGCAGGCTGGGTAGGTAGAATGCCTTCCCTTCCCTCCAAAGATGCCCACATCCTAATCCCTGGAACCTATGAGTATGTTACCTTATGTGGCAAAGGGGATTTTGTAGATGTAATTAGATAGATGAAGGGCCTTGAGCTGGGGAGATTAGCCTGATGAGCCCAATCTAACCATGAGCCCTTAAAAGCAGAGACCAGGTGGCAAGCAAGAGAGATGAGGCAGAGTGGGAGGTCAGAGGGATTTGAAGGCTAAGAAGACACCGTGCTTCACAGGGAGCAGCCATGTGTCTTTTGTTCACCGCATATCCCCAGAGCCTGGAACCCAGCAGGTGTTGAAGAAGTGCTTGGTGACAGAAAGACCAATGAAGTGACTGCCTGGATTCCAGTTAACAGCCATGTGGACAAGCTCCCTCATCTCTGTGACTCCAAATCTTCCCTTTGCTACAGATGATGGAGGTCAGTCACCCAGTTAATACACAGTAGAGCTGGGGCTCAAAGCAGGACCATTGGAACCCATCTGGTTGCCAAATCCAATGCCACCCCCACATGCTACCCCCACGACAGCTTGGCCACAATGGGCAACACCCCCGTAGTTGACAGCTGTGAAGCTTATGGCCTGGTTTTGTTTTTTTGCTTCCTTCTGTGGCCACTGGCTGTCATCCCATTTTGGATGGCACACACCAGCAGGGGGTGCTAGCACCTAAATGTAAAGACCATGAGCTCCCACTGGAGGACTACGAAGGCTGAGTCTGATGAAGCAAGACTGCTGATATAAATCCTCTTAGAAAAAAGGGTTGGAGAGAACAGCCCTTATTGGAGAATAGCACAGGGCTGACTGTATTACCCAACATTCTTAAAAACAACAAACACCCAAGAGCTCCCAGAGCTGGTCTGAGGAGTTTCTCCATAAAAGCCATCTCAAGCCCTAGCTGGTTTGGCTCAGTGGCTAGAGCATTGGCCTGAGGACTGAAGGGTCACGGGTTCGATTCCAGTTGGGGCACATGCCCGGGTTTCGGGCTCAATCCTCAGCAGGGGGTGTGCGGGAGACAGCTGATCAGTGATTCTCACTATTAATGTTTCTCTCTCTCTCTCCCTCTTCCTCTCCCTCTCTGAAATGAATTTTTAAAAACATTTTTTAAGCCATCTCAGAATGAAGGCCCTGGACCCCTCCCCTACAACATCGGACACCAGCTGGCCTGAGACTTGTCTCTGCTACAGCCTGCTGGCCAGATGCTCTTGGGCAAAGGGCTTCCATCCCCTTGGCTGCAGTTTTCATAGGCACAGGGGCAATGACACAGTAAAACGAAGTAACAGGGGGAAGCTTCTAGCAGTCCCTGGCACATAACTCTTGGTTGAATTTGCATTCTTTATCCAGAGATGGTTGATGATTCTTGTAGGACTAGATTTCTCCCTCCACCCCCATTACCACCCCC
>NW_005363642.1:929883-939835 GCF_000412655.1 Myotis brandtii
CATCTCAGCTGTCTCCCTCCTTTTCCTCCAGACTTTTCTGTCTTTACCGAGTCTTTATCTGTTCAGAACATTCTAAAACATTCTGGCAAGCACCCTCAGCCCAGTTACAAAATGCCCTGGGGTGCTTGATTTAAAAGGTACACTAAAGCATGGCCTTTAAGGGCTCCTTTCATTTGAAAACTTGTGTGCCAAGTGCAAATTCAAGAACACTGTGCCTTGCCTGACCAGAGTGGCTCAGTGGTTGAGCATCGACCTATAAACCGGGAGGTCACAGTTCAATTCCTGGTAAAGGCATATGCCCGGGTTGCAGGTTTGATCCCCAGTGTGAGGCAAGCAGGAGGCAGCCAATTAATGATTCTCTCTCATCATTGATATTTCTCTCTCTCTCTCTCTCTCTTCCTCTCTGAAATCAATAAAAATACATATATTTTTAAAAAGAACATTGTGCCTTTGCCTGTATATTCCCTCTGTCTTCCTAACTAAAAACCAGCCATTCACTGAACATTTACTCACTGCCCATACATATTACACAACGCCCGATGCTGGGTGGAGACAGAGAGAGATATGACACAATCACATCACTGGAGGCCCCTCCAATGCAGACAGAGAATGTGCCTCTGTGGAGATCTGCACTGAGAAGGGGGCTCTAATCTGGTTTTCTATGAACCTTCCGGGTACCATCCTGTAGACAAATTATGTCCACTTCACAGACTGACCTCCAAGCCCAAGTGCAGACAGGAAAGGACCAGGATTGGAGTCCAGGTGTGGCTAAGTTTTTTCTTTATCTCAAGCAGGTAGGGGGCCCCTAAAAGATGTGCTTTTTGCACAGCCTCCAAGATGTCTGCTAAATGTAGGTCACTATGGCAGAAAATTAATACCTGCCCCCCCTTCTTATTCTTGCAAACAGGCAGCTGTTCTGGGAGTTTGGGCCGTGGCCTGAGGTTTAGCAACATGAGCCTAGGCAACACGGGACATTTGGTGGCCCAACAGATCTCAGGACCATGCTGTCACGGCAGACACCCCTGGGATTTGCAGACGACTACACACAGCGCGTCTTTCGGGTCCTTTTTTCTCCTTGACCATTAAATCATAAACAGGCCAGGAGACAAAACAACTATTTCACGTGTCATTCTTTCCCCTTCCTGCTTCACCTGATGTATAAGATTTTTGTGGTAAAACATGAGCTTTACAAGAATATGCAACAGAAAGAATTAAGGAACTCAGTGATCCAAAAACCAGCTAAATGAGGAGTTTCTTTTCTTTTTTTTTCTTCTAATGTAAAGCAGTTCCAAGAAAAGTGAAGTCACAGCCCCGGGTGCTTATTTTCAGTTCTTAGAAAAGAGCCAATTTCAGAAGAGAAGCAGCACGGCCCGAGCACACAGTCTGCCCGTTTCTGGCGAGGGGTGCTTGGTGATAAACCAACTTTGATTTGGCACCAGCACACTGAAACCCCTACCCAAGATGCGTTTTCATTTGATGATGTCAAGGAGGAAACGCTAGCCGAAACAGTGAAGAGATTAATATTCAGGGAAACCACAGTTCAACTAACATGCTGAGGTGGCACACTTCCAGCAGGGAGCCACAGGGAGCCACCGGCAGGCTGTGGGACTGTGGGAAAAACACAGGGCACCCTCCTTTTCCCACCCCCCACACTGCTGCGTTCCTTCACTGCTCAGGCAGCCATACCAGCCCAATTAGCAATTTTCAATCGGGCATTACTTACCAGAAGTTAGGTAGGGACAAACTGGGTAGAACATGGCAGAGGTTCTCAGCAGCCTGGTTCAATTTTCTAGAAGGAAAGCAGGTCTCAGATAAGGGGAACCGTAGCGTAAGGTCCTACGGGGCCTACCACATACCCAGTTCAAGGGCTACTATTGGGAGCTCCATGATAATTGTGAAATAAAGCTTTAACCTAAGAATCCTATAACTGAGGTCCCATGGACTACATCAAAATTAAATGTCAAGGTAATCAAAAGCAGCTGATCGACTGTCCTATCCAGGAGGAGCCTAAGGAGACATGAGGACTGAATGTAATGGGGTGTTCTGGATGGGATCCTGGAGCAGGACATTAGAAAAAACAAACAAACTAAGAAAATCTAAAGTATAGACTTTAGTTAAGAATATCTCAATATTGGTTCATTGATTATAACAACCGTACCATACTAATGTAAGATGTTAATAATAAAGGAAACTGGATGTGGTATATGGGAACTCTTTGTACTGTCTTTGTAATTTTTCTATATATCTAAAACTATTCTTAAAAAATATAGTTTTTAAAGGCAACTGATGGATATATAAGAACTTACTATTCCTCCCAGCAACAATCATTTGGTGGCTACCATGTGCCAGGCACACATGAAAGTAATTTAGATGCATCTTCATTTATTCCTCACATCAGTGCTATGAGCTGGGTATAATCTGCAACTTATAGATGAGGAAATTAAGGCTCAGAGAGGTTAGGTAACTTGTTTACAGTCACACAGCAAGCTTAACAACAGATGAAGGGCTCATATTCAGGTCTATAGGCTGCAAAGCTCCAGAAATAGCTCAGCAACATTGCCTGAAAATCCCCAGACTCTGAACATAAACCTCCTCAAAACAAGCTTCAAGAGGTCAACAAACCCAGATCAGTAATAAAAACGATGCATTATTTCCACTTTGCCCACCTTTAAGAGAAAATGCTGTAGTTTAAAAACACAGCAAATCCAAAACACTGAAAATACCAAATGCTGGCGAAGATGTAGAACAACAAAAACTCATATACTGCAGATGAGAAAGCAAAATGGTATAATCACTTTGGAAGACAGTGCCAGAGCTGAAGGTGTGTTCCCCCGTATTCCTATGTTGAAATGTGGGGCCTTTGAGATGTGATTAGATCAGGATGGCAGAGCCCTCATGAATGGGATCAGTGCCCTTGTAAGAGACCCCAGAGAGCTCCCTTCTCTCTTCTGCCATGTGAAGACACTGTAAAAGGACAGCCATCTATGAGCCAGGAAGCAGCACCTTGATTCTGCCAGTACATTGATCTTGAACTCTCCAGCCTTCAAAACTACGAAAAATAAATTTCAGTTGTTTTTAGGCCCCCCAGTCTATGGCGTTTGTTATAGTAGCCCCAGTGAACTGAGACAGTCTGGCAATTTCTTACAAGGCTAAGCATAGGCTTGCACATGATCACCAGTTGTGCTCCCAGGCATTTACCCTGGTAAGTTGAAAACATGTCCACAAAACCTGCACACAAATGTTCAGTTCAGTAGGTGTCCTTCAGGAGGTGCATGGGTAAACAAAGCATGGTACATCCATACAGTGGAGTATTATTCAGCAATAAAAAGAAATCGGGCCCTGGCCAGTGTGGCTCAGTTGGCTGAGTATCATCTTATGCACCATAAGTTTGCTGGCCCCATTCCCGGTCACAGCATATGCCCAGATGATGAGCTCAATCCCCAGTAGGGGGTGTGCAGGAGGCAGCCAATCAATGTTCACGCTCACATCGATGTTTCTCTCTCTCTCTCCCTTCCTCTCTCTCTAAAAATATCAAGTTTAAAAATCTTAAAAAAAAAAATCGGTATCAAGTTGTGAAAAGACATGAGAAATGTTAAATGTATATCACTAAGTCAAAGAAGCCAGTCTGAAAAAAAAAATTATATCTGTATGATTCCAACTATATGACATACTGGAAAAGGCAAAACTATAGAGATAATAGGAAAAAAATCAGCGGTTTGCCAGGCCTGAAGGGAGAGAAAGAAATGAACAGGCCTGAAGGGAGAGAAAGAAATGAGCACACAGGACTTTTAGGGCAGTGAACTATGCAGTATGATACCATAATGGTCAATAAATGTAAGACTTATAGGACTGTATATCACAAAGAGTGACCCATAATGTAAATTATGGACTTTTGTTAGTAATAATGTATCATCAATTATATGAGATACTGAGGAATGGGGTATATGGGAACTACGTACTTTTTGCTCTTTGTTTCTATAAATATAAAGATGCTCTTAACTAGGTCTATTTAAAAACAACAACATACAGCATGTAAAACAATTTATTAGTGGTAAAAGATAAATAATCCAGCAAAACTCGACAGCAATGTTGGAACAAAACCTGACTCCTTTGACATTTATGATCTAAGGGGAAAAGAGGGTTGGGTAAAAAGCAGAGAGCAGAAATCCAGTGTTCAATATAATCACAACAAACAGTCCTTCCATACCAAAAATGCAGAACTCTACACAGGAGGATGCTCCCTGGAAGTGTCTCACCAAATGGTAAAAGACCGAAGTTAGAAGTTGAGTGAATGCCTGAAAGTTGTTCTCAATCAATCTTGATTTTAACTTCAACAAGAAATATTGAAAGAATTTCAGCATGTCCTATCATCACCCACATCTAAGGGAAATGGACCCTAAGGGTTGAGTGGTGTTCAAGAGAGCTGTGTCTTTGAGAGGCTGCTGTACTGCTTGACTTGCAAACTGGATATGGAAGTTGTTGATGGAGAAGACGTGGGGCCATGATGTCATCCTTCTTTCACGCAGTCTATTTTCCTGCCCGTAACCACACTTTAATCACCATGGACAATGACTGAGATTCAAAGTTTGCACCATAAAATAGGATCGCAGCAGTAACGGAAAAAGTATCATCACTAGTAAAACCTGAGACATGCAACATGAGATTTCTGTGTGCTTTAGAGAGAATGAACACACACAAACCAAAACAGAGGGAGAGAGAATGAACACAACATCTGCTTTTCGTCAAAGCACAGGGGGGCAGCAGGGGCTGAGTTAACTGGAGTGCACCAGCATTTAGAAATCCTGCATCTGGACAACTTGGTGAGCCAAAGCAGAGCTCTCCGAAGAACTTTTGAGAAATACACATTGAACAATGTCCGTGAAATCCACATGGAATAAGAACTTAAGTCCTTTCAGAATTTCCGTTGTTTTTAATGACACTTCCAACATCATCTAAGGAATATTCCTGTGTAAATCTTCTACTTCCAGTGCCCACATGCTTTCATGGACGGGATTATCAGAAAGATCTGTCATCTTCACAGCCTGAAGGCAAGGCTCAGGGCTATAGGCCTGAATCACTCCCATTACCATCACATACTTTCCTAGAAGAAAAAAGACCATGGTAATGTTCACATTGATAAAAAACAAAAAACAAACAAACAAAACACAGATTCAGTCCTTCAGAGGGCTTCACTTTATCAGAGAGGCAAATTGGAGACTTTAAGAAAAAAAAATGCAGAGTAGAGATCAAAATGCCAAGGCGGTCAGTGATCAATATATCTATCTATCTAAAAAGAGCAAAAAGTTCATAGTTCCTGTATATTCCCTTCATCAGTTTCTCCTATTATTAGAATCTTGCATTGCTAGAATACATTTGTTATAATTGATGATACACCATTATTAACTAAAGTCCATACTTTACATTACAGGTCACTCTTTGTAATATACAGTTCTGTAAGTTTTACATTTATCTATCTTTCTGATATCATATCACACTAGTGGCCTGGTACATAAAATTCGGGGGGTTCCCTCAGCCCAGCCTGCACCTTCTCCAATCGGGGACCCCTTGGGGAATGTCTGAAGGGAATGTCTGACAGCCAGTTTAGGCCCGATCCCTGTGGGCCTAAACCGCCAGTCGGACATCCCTCTCGAAATCTGGGACTACTGGCTTCTACCCGCTCACCTGCCTGCCTGCCTGATCGCCCCTAACTTCCTTTGCCTGCCTTATCGCCCCCAATGGCCCTCCCCTGCTGGCCTGATGTCACCGCTAACTGCCCTCCCCTGCCGGCCTGATTGCCCCTAACCCCCTGCCAACCTGATCTTGCCCCCAACTGCCCTCCCCTGCTGGCCTGATCACCCCTAATTGCCTCTACCTCAGCCCCCACCACCATGGCTTTATCCGGAAGGAAGTCGGAGGTCGGGAAGATGGCCAGTCGACCCGGTCTAATTAGCATATTAGCCCCCACCACCGTGGCTTTATCCGGAAGGAAGTCGGAGATCGGGAAGATGGCCAGTCGATCCGGTCTAATTAGCATATTACCCTTTTAGTATAGATAGATTATATAGGATAGGATTGCTTAAATGGGGGGGGGGGGGAGGGAGCCTTTTTCAGCAGAAGGAGATGCTCTTGGCAGACAAAAACACATAATCCCTATATCTGGACTGATAGCCAGCCATATGCACTATACTACCAAACTGGTCATGAAAAAATTGTACTGCTTTCTTACACCTTACACCAAACAGCTGTTGCCCTTAAAACCCCTCCTCAGCCCCCACCTTAGGTTCTGCCTTTGCAGGTCACCCAGGTTAGGTTAGGTGCTGATTGGTCGGTTTCTATGCCAGTCAGCGTCAGAAGCTACACCTTCTAGGCAGCCACTGGCTCCTGGCACGTCACCCAGATTTGGTTCTGATTGATCGGTTTCTATGCCAGTCAGCGTCAAAAGCTCTGCCTCCTAGGCACCCATTGGCTCCTGGCACTTCACCCAGATTTGGTTCTGAGTGGTCGGTTTCTATGCCAGTCAGCGTCTCCGGGCCTATCTCTGGACCTGATCAAAGAGGCGGGGCTGATCAGCAGCCCAGTGGAGGCCTAGAGAGAAACAGAGGCCTGGCTGCTGGCAAAGCCGGGAGAGAAAGAGAGAGGCAACGGCTGATCAACAGCTGCCACGGAGGCTGCAGATCAGACCCTGCCTCGCTCTCTGCAGGCCTCTCTCCGGGCCTGATCCGAAGCCCCCTCGGCAGTCAGTGCTGGGTTGCCATGGCAACCCAGCACTAACTTCCGTTGTTCGGTGGAGCCTTGGTCGTTGTGGACATTAGGGACCCTGGCTCTTTATATATAGATAGATAGATAGATAGATAGTTTCACTGCCCTAAGTTCAACATTTAACTTGGAACATGACATCTGTATCTTCTTTGGTTTCTGGTTTTCAAATGTTAAAAAAATAAAAATCAGCAAGCTACCATCTTGCACAAAACAATCACGCCCAAGGAATGGAAAAGACTCACATCAGAGTATGAGCTATAATTAGACAGACTGCTCTCAGGAAGGGGCAGAAAACCCAAGCTTTCTCTTGTCCTTGTTCCTTGCTCAATGCCACAGAGTATGTGACTGGTTTCGGTCATGGGACCAATCCTCTTTCTGCAAAGACAGCCCCTAACAGCCCCAAAGCAAATCCAATTTTCCCTACATGTTGCCAAAAGATCTGGGCAAGCTACAGCACCCCTCCACCCCACCCCCTGCTGCCCCGTTGTTCTAACTGCCTAGGACCAATCCCTGCCACCTCCTGCTTTATCCCGACCACCAGCTAGGTACACGTAAGCAAATCAACAAGAGGGCAGGCTGCCATCAGGACGATCTAATGACATATTAACTGTGACTCTCTTCCCATTCTAGTGGGGAAGTGGCTCTCCTTGAAAGCAAAACTTGGCAGGTCTTAACCACACAAAACTCAATTGTATAAAAATACCCAAACACAGCAGGAGGGGCAGGCACGCTGCCAGGCCCCCTCCATGCCCTTCCAGGCCACTTTAATCACAATGCCTCCAACAGCAGGGCTGAGTCTGCATGTGGGTCTGACTGAAGGAAGCCAGGCAAGCTGACACCTGACCCTCTGGTTTTCAACTCCTGAAAGGATGCACTTAGGTTTCCCTGAACTCGCCTCCAGATTCTACTAAGCAAATAGCATAGCATTCCTCAGTGACAGAGGCTAGTCCTAAAAATACATTTGCCATACCTTCTGTGAATGGCCCTGAAGTGCTGGTAAAGACAGAACCCTCAACAAACAAACAAACAATGAATAAAGACACAGGAAAAGAAAGAACAAGCCCCAGGAGATCCTAACCAGGAGGGGCTAACAGGAGACGCACTGGGAAGGCACCCACAACTACAGGGGTGAGCTCAAAGGCATGCGTGCTTTCCTGCCTGAGATCAGACAAGCTGGCTACTAGTCCTGTCTATTCTACCCATTCCTGCTCCTCCACCGTCTCTCCCCACTGTCTCCCCTTTGGTCAGGCCTTCATCCCCTGGCCATTTCAATCGCTTCCAGCTGGTCTGCTTCCAGCTGCTTCCTCTTCACAACCATCCCTATCGCACTGCATCAGCGACCTTTCTCAAACGCAGCTCCTGCCTCCAGAGCCCTCTGATCGCAACGTGCAGTCTTGGTCACTGTGTGTTTCTCCCCTCTCCACTGCAGACTGGGAGAGTTCTGACTCAATTCTGCATATGCAGCACCTGACATTTATGGAAACACACTGCTGGCTGTTCCAGAGAAGAAAGCACTGGGGGTACAGCACTGACGTGATGAATATAGCCAATGGCCACCTTGAAACAGGCAGGTCCTTCCACAAACAGCTCAGCAGGATGGGAGCCCTCCCACCTTTCACTGTTGCCCCACATTCTGCGTCAGGCTCCCCAAAGATACAGGGCTCTCTCTCACCTCCAAGACTCAGCACATGCTGTTCCATAGACCTGGACAATCTCCTGCCTCAGACATAGGGTGACCAACTGTTCTGGTTTTAAAACTAAAAGTTCCACAGCCTGGACCCCCTTCCGTCCTAGGCAACCTGGGTAGATTGGTCCCTACAGGTAACTCCAACACATCCTTCAGGTCACCTCCTCTAATAAGCCTTCCCTGACCCTACAGGCCTGGGCAGGTTGCCGCTCCTCTGCACCTCTGGCAACCTGTACTCAAGCCTAGATATTACTTTGTGTTTTAGTGGTCTGTTTACTTTCTTGGCTCCCAGCCTGCAGGCAGTAACTAGGCTGTCAATCAAGATTTAGTATTAATTAAGAAAAGGCAATGGCATGACCCCTGCCTGCAGGCATTCAGGCAGTGGGTAAGTCAGACAGGTTCACCAATGCCCATCAGTTCAAATGCTAAGGTACCTACTGATGCCAAAGTCATGCCATGGCTGGGACTAGACATGGGAGACACCAAGCAGCTCCAGTTGCATGCTAGGCCAAGGGTCAGCAAACTTTTTCTGTAGAGGGCCAGATACTTAAATATTTCAGGCTTTGCAGACGATAGTGTGTCTATCGCAATACTTGATTCTGTAGTTGTAATGCGAAAACAGCCCTAGATATTATATAAATGTGTCGCAATAAAACTTTACTTAGCGCCCTGGCTCAGTTGGTTAAGCATAATCCAGTGCACCCAAAGGTCACAGGTTGATTCCTACTCAAGGCACATGCCCAGGTTGCAGGGTGAGTGTGGAAGGCAACCAATCAATGCTCTCTTTCCCTCTCCCTTCCTCTCTCTCAAATCTATAAAAAGAAAAAATACAGAAATATATTAAAATTTTATCTAAAAAAAAAAACCCTTTAGAGATACTGATGCTTTAATTTCACTGATATTTGAATATTACTTCTTTCCATTTGGAAATGTAAAAACTGTTTTCAGTTTGTCGACCCTCTGAAGAGAGGAGGCAGCCTGCAGTTCACTGACCCTGTGCTAGGCTAATGCTGCAGCAGAGGGCTGAGAGGGAGGGGCGCTCAACAATGGGGCAGGGGCTGGGGCAAGGGAACAGGAGTATTTCATGGTAAGGCACAATGGTCACAATTTTTTGAAAAATAACCTCCTGGGAAGGGGCTTGTTGCAAAAACAATGCTGGGGGTCCCTTCCCTGGAGTTTACAACTAGGAGGTGTGTGTGTGTGTGTGTGTGTGTGTGTGTGTGTGACCGCGCGCGCGCTGCGTGGAGTGTGTGTGTGTGTGTGTGTGTGTGTGTGTGTGTTTGGGGGCGGGGCGCTGGTCCTAGGAACCTGCACTTTAAAAATTCGGGCTGCAGGTGATGCCTATCATCAGGTCAGCTTGGGCGACGCTAGGCTGGGGTGGGAACCGGAAGGAAGGGTCCTGAAGCAGGGAACCAGCACTGGCAGAGCCCGGAGGAGGGACGACCAGGCCCTGCCCTCTGGCTGCACACAACACGGGTCAGCCCCGAGTTCCACTCTGGCCATTAC
>NW_005363642.1:940243-940776 GCF_000412655.1 Myotis brandtii
GCGGCCACTTTCCCGCCAACTTTGATAGGCAGCGGGGCCGGCCTACGGACACCAATCAGGGGAGAGCTGGTGGAGCCGGCCAATGGTCGGTCAGAAGGCGGGACCTCCCGGTGGAGCGGCCCACACAAGCCGCCAGGAGTGCGCATGCGCACGTAAAGTAAATAACCGCCCCCAAGCTGGGAATGGATATAATGAATTAAGAGAATAAACAAAGGGAGCCGGCCTGTGTGGCTCAGGCCGGCCTACGGACACCAATCAGGGGAGAGCTGGTGGAGCCGGCCAATGGTCGGTCAGAAGGCGGGACCTCCCGGTGGAGCGGCCCACACAAGCCGCCAGGAGTGCGCATGCGCACGTAAAGTAAATAACCGCCCCCAAGCTGGGAATGGATATAATGAATTAAGAGAATAAACAAAGGGAGCCGGCCTGTGTGGCTCAATGGTTGAGCATATACCTATGAACCAGAAGGTCTCTGTTAGATTCCAGGTCAGGGCATATTCCCCGGGTTGTGGGCTCAATCCCTAGTGGGGGGGGGG
>NW_005363642.1:940828-954707 GCF_000412655.1 Myotis brandtii
CCTTCCTTCCCTCCTTTCTTCCTCTGTAATTAATAAAAACATATATTTTTAAAACAATAAATGTAGGGAAGTAAAGAACCTGTTTAACACACCTTAAAATTTGGCCTGCATGCTTATCACCTGGAGAACGTGAATCTATCTCCTTGCATAGGAGCGTACTCTGGGGTTAATAAATAGTAAATACTGAAAGGAATAGTACCATTATGAGCTCATGTTTGTTGGGAGTGATCAAGAGTTGAGTCAAGCCCTGGCCAATGTGGCTCAGTAGTTGGATCATCAGCCCGCACACCAAAAGGTCCCAGGTTCGATTTTTGGTCAACGCTGGAGGCAACCAGTTGATATCTTTCTCTCCCCCAACCCTCCTCCCTTCCCACATTTTATGAAAAGCAATGGAGAAATACCCTGGGGGGAGGATTAACAAAACAAAACAAAAAAGAATTGAGTCAAACCCAAAGCATGGCTGGTATGCTCAGTGGTTGAGTGGCGGCCCATGCACTAAGAGGTTGCAGATTGGATTCCCCCCGTCAGGGCACATGCCTGGGTTGGGGGCTTGATCCCTGATGGGGGTGTGCAGGAGGCAGCTGATCGATGTTTCCCCTCTCATTGATGTTTCTATCTCTCTCTTCCTTTCCATTCCTCTCTCTGAAAAAATCTTTTTAAAAAGATGACATTCTTTAAAAAAATAAAAAAGAATTAGGTCAAGAGAGAAGGCTGAGAAGAGGAACAGGGACAGCTAGTAAAATTACTCTTCTATTATATATATATATATAAAATATCCTCCCCCGATGAGTGAGGACATTTTTTCCATTGATTTTTAGAGAGAGTAGAAGGGAAGGGGAGAGAGAAAGAAAAGAGAGACAAATGGATTGGTTGCCTCCTGCTGGAGCCCTGACCAGAGGCGGGGATTGAACCTGCCACGAAGGTATGTGCCCTTGACCAGAAATTGAACCCAGGACCCTTCGATCTGTGAGCTGACACTCTAACCACTGAGCAAACCAACCAGGGCTATTTATTATATTTTAATAACATAAAATAAAAGTTAATTAATACATATATTACTATATTTCTTACAAAAGAAATGCACATTCATTGTGGAAAATTCAGAAAAGTAAATATAAACTAAGAAGAAAATTGTAAAAAGCACTGAGATATATATCCACTGTTAACATTTGGGTGTATTAGCATCCAGGTTTTTAAAAATACATATACAGTGGGGCCTTGACTTATGAGTTTAATTCGTTCCGTGATGGAGCTCGTAACTCAAATTACTCGTATGTCAAATAAAAAAGTGAACGAGTGAGACACGTGATGCTGGGCTGATGTTGTGGCGTTCACTGTGACGTTCACTGCGCCAACTAGCGGTGGGGTATCTGAAGCTGGCTCATAACCCGAATTTTAGCTCGCAACTCAAAGCAAAAAATCGGCCAAGAGACGGCTCGTCTTGAAAAACTCGTTAGTCGGGACACTCGTAAGTCAAGGCCCCACTGTAGTTATATAATTTTGCTATTAAAATACTGTTTCATATATATACATATAAATCTTTTTTAAAAGAGAGAGAGGAAGGGAGAGGGAGAGAAACATCAATGTGAGAGAGAAACGCTGATCTGTTGTCTCCTGCACACACCCCGACCGGGGATTGAACCTGCAACCTGGGCATGTGCCCTGACTGAGAATAGAATGGGCAACCTTTTGGTGCATGGGATGATGTTCAGCCAACTGAGCCACACCAGCCAGTGTTGTGTATATTATTTTCACTTAATAATAAACATCTTTCCATGCTTTCTCTTGAATGCCTGCATAATATTCTGTTTGTCTCATCTCCCATCTAACCAATATGCTAGAGTTGGACATCAAGGCTATTTTCAATTTGTTACTTAAAATCGCTACTGTGAACTTACTTAGAGCTAAATATTTGTGCGCATGTTTCAGATAAATTCCTAGAAATGGAATCACTCCCTAAAAATTAGATGTCCCCAATCAGCAAAATCCACAAAACCTAACCAATCCTTAAAGTCATAAGACCAGTCCTTAGGAGACTCTGTCCTCCCAGGGGTTCCTGCAGTACTGGGCATACAAAGGGTATCCCCCAAGAGCTGGTTTTTATCAAGCAGCTAAAACATATGGAGCCAGGCCCTGCCCTAAGAGCTTTGCAGGGATTGTCCCATGACTCTTTTGAGAGCCTGGGAATATCCCACCATTCCCTTGGCCTTCAAATTCACACACACACCTCAAGCCCCATGCCTTGTTGCTGGCAGAGTAATTTTTCCAAAACACCACCTAGGTCAGGGGTCCAAACTCAGATGCCAACAGCAGCCAGGCAGGTAACCCTGGTGTAAGAGGGACAAACTAGCCTTCATGTGCCCCAATAAAGAGGCTGATCACACTCAGCCAATGGTTGCCACACTCAGCCAATGGGTCCAGTGTTGCCAGATTTGATTTTTCAGGACATTTTAATGTGTAATCTTATTTAAAAAATTGTTGGCCCCCTGGCTGGTGTGGCTCAGTTGGCTGAGTGTCGTCCCATCTAAGAGGTTGCCAATTCGATTTCCGATCGGGACACATGCCCTGGTTGCTGGCTAGATCCCCCAGTGGGGGGCGTGCAGGAGTCAGCGGATCGATGTTCCACTCTGACATCCATGTTTCTTTTTCTTTCTCGCTTCCTCTTCCTTCTCTCTAAAAATCAATAAAAATATCTTTAAAAATTGTTGACAACCTATTCAAGTCTAAGACAGACAAACAAAGGCTCTCCGCCCCTGAAAGGCTCTGTGGGTGACTCTGGCCCATGGACAGGCAGTCTGCACTCACATCCCTAGAATGCAAGCTCTTCTCCTGTTGTCTGGGCAGCTTGTGTGGAAACTAACATGCAGCTCCTCAGAATCTCCTAAAAAAATATCCAAGAGGTTGCTAGCAGCGTTTCACTAGCTCCTGGGGTTGCGAAATTGGGAGTCTCAAATTATTGTTGTGAGCAGACAATTGGGGTGTATTGACACATGCTGGGGGTCACTCACCTCCATGGAAGATTATCTCCCTCTCTACCCCCAGCTTCCAAGTGAGATCAAAGCCTTCTGGAAAGGGGATTTCCTGCCACCTGAGGACAAAGGTAAGGCAAGGGGAATTCTGGGCCTTGGCCTCACACGCAACCTGCCCATTCGCCTAGACAGATAAGATCTAAAACGCTCTGGTTGCCTGGGACAAAGACCAAACCCTACCACCCAAAGAATAGGGATTTGTTCTGGAAGGATATACATGCAATAGCAACTTCAAAATAGCAGCAGTTAGCTGAGCATTTACTATGTGCTAAGCGCCATGCCAGGTGCTTCATGTGCAGAGTCTTATGACAACCCTAAGGAGAGCGAGTTTTTCTTAAGCCCATTGTATAGCTGAAGAAATTGAAGCCTGGAGAGGTGATGTGACCTGCCCAGGACCACACAACTGGTAAGAGGTGGAGCCAATGATTCTGATCCTCACCTGGAGCAAAGGGTGCCTCCCAGGTATCTTTCAATAATCAAGCCCCCAGGTGAAGGGGACTCTTACCCACTATCCTGGGTCATCACCAGGGAAGAATTCCCTGGGGAATTTTAAAAAAAAATACAGGTTCTATAAAAAACACACAACTTAGGCCTGGCCAGCATAGCTCAGTGGTTGAGCGTAGACCTGTGAACCAGGAGGTCGCACTTTGATTCCTGGTCAGGGCACATGCCCGGGTTGTAGGTTCAATCCCCAGTAGGGAGCATGCAGGAGGCAGCCAATCAATGGTTCTCTCATCATTGATGTTTCTCTCTCTCCCTCTCCCTTCTTCTCTGAAATCAATAAAAATATATTTAAACATATATGTGTGTGTACATATACACATACATATATACACACACTTGCATGTGTGCATATATGTATGCATATGTATATACATATATATAATAAACATAACTTAAATTTAGTTAATGAGATACATGCCAAAGTATGCAGGGGGTGGGAGGGTATATAAATGTCTGCAACTTTCTCTGAAGTGCAACAAAAAGTAAGGTGGATGGGGATGGATGAATAGAGAGGACAGGCAGATAGAGATGCGATAATAGAGGTGAGTAAACTATTCATTATAGAATCTAAATGGTGTGCTCATCAGTGTTCACTGCACAACCCTCTCAATAATACAGTGTCTGGAGTGAGTTGGACACTAAAGTGCTCCTGAGACCTAGACTACTTACTTACTTGTTGCTAATGCCCTCCCCGACCCAGTGACAAGCAGACTTCCTATTCCCTCATTCATCACCAGAAGGTCACTGGACGACCAACACTTCTTGCCTCTGGTGCCCCCTTCTCTTGACTCCAAGCCAGACCCTGGGATCCTCCTTTCTAGCAGGCCCCAGCCATGGAAACTGCAGGCCCAAGCCAGGGTGGGGAGAGGTGGAGTTACACCTCTCAATGACCAACACTCCTGGGTCCCCTGCCCCAACGGTGATGCCTGCATTTCCATGCCCACTCAAGGTGACCAGCCCTTCTTCTAGCTTTCTAGAGGAGCCCCTAAGCAAAGCCCACTTTTTAGAAGTAAGAGCCATCTTTCCAGGCTAATAATAACAACAATAGCAACTGCTTCTGCCACTACTACTCCAGGCTGTGCATCGTGCCAGCTGCTATATCTGTGTCTGCTCATTTCATCCACAAATCCCTGCCAGAGACCTTGGCAAAGGAGGAAATGGAGGCTCAAATGGCACTTAGCCTACAGCAGTCAAGTCCATGAGTTAATGCAGGGTTCTGATGCAGGAAGGCTGTGGTGCAGGCCTGCAACCTATAATCACCCCGACACTGTATTATTGAAAGAGTTGTAGGGAGCCCACCATTTAGATTCCACAATGAACAGTTTACTCACCTTATCGGATCTCTATCCACCTGACCTTCTCTCTATCCACCCATCTATCCACCTCACTTTTCGTTGCATTTCAGAGAAATAACTCATGTATCTATGGCCAGTTGCTTTTTGATAAGGGCCAACAAGATCATTCAATGGGAGAAAGAATAGTCTATTCAACAAATGGTGTTGGAACACCATGCAAAAGAAAGAAGTTGGACCCCTACTTCATGTCATATAAAAAATGGATCAAAGCCCTGCATGTAGAAGCTAAAACTATAAAACTCTTAGAAGAAAACATGGGGATAGATCTTCACGACTTTGGATATGGCAATAGAGTCTTAGAAATGACACCAAAAGCACAAGCAACAGGACAATAAATTGGACTTCATCAAAATTAAAAACATTTGCACATCAAAGGACATTATAAAGAAAGTGAAAAAACAATCTAAATGAGAGGAATTTTTGCAAAGCACATATCTGATGCAAGTCCAGTATCCAGTATATATAAAGAGCACTTGCAACTCAGCAACAAAAAGACAAATAATCCAATTTAAAAATGTGCAAAGGACTTGAATAGAATTTTCCCCCAAAGGGATATAAAAATGGCCAATAACTACATGAAAAGATGCTCAACATCATTAGTCATTAGGAAAATGAAAAAAGCACCAAGCTGGAATTTGAACCTGGATCTGTGACTCCAGAGACCTGAGCTACCCGAGTCTGCTCCCTTACTCCCCCTGCACTAGTCCACATCCTCTGAGACCAGTCCACATCCTCTGAGACCAGTCCACATCCTCTGAGACCAGTCCAGGAAGTTGAAGCAGAGCCAGAGCTTCTGCAGGTGGCAAGGCAATGGTGGGGCTGGGAGCTGAGCTAGTCTCAGTGAAATCTGAAAACCAGATGGCCCACATCCCTCCCACAAACAGTCCTGGTCTGTTTGGGGTCACTGGTGGATCCTAGAACAATGCCTGAGACATAGTAGTTGTTCCACACATACCTGTTGAATAAATGAATTGGCAAGGTTATGGCTTGGCAGGTCACCTGGGAAGCTGGCAGATTAGCAATCAGGTACACTGAGGGTAGCACCTGCCAGGTAGTGAGGGAAGCAGGAGCAGAGGGAGGAGCTGAGGTGCAATGCGGTCCCACCAGAAGTTATGGAGCTGAGACAGTCCTGCAGAAGTGTCCCACCTGGCGAAAGGGGGCTGGGTCTTTGAATCCATGTTGACCAGTCGTACCCCACACAGCCAATAAGAGGTTGGGGGTGTGACTTGGGGGCCATTCCCAGAGAAAGACTCAGCTTTGAGTCATCAACTGCCAACTCTCCCAGCAGCTGAGGAGTGAGTGCCTCAGTCCAGAAGGTGTATCCCACCGAGGCACTCACCATAGTGGCCCCACAACATTCATTTTTTTCTCCCTCCAGGCTGCTCAGTTTCTCTCAGCTGCATTTAGTTCCCACCAAAATGCATTCATTCGTTCATTCATCCAAAAAGCATGTAACAGGCACCCACTCCATGGCAGGCACTGTGCTGATCCTGGGGCTAGAGAGACTTACAAGACAGACCCAGCCCTTGCCCCAAAGGTGCAATAATCAAGTGGGGGGATAGAGATAGAAAGATACCATGAGGTCACCTCTCTGCCTTCAGCTCCTCCTCTCTCTCCCTCTCTCCCTCCATTCCAACCCCACTTGTTTCCCTGCTGTGCCTCAAATGCACCAGGCACCCTCTGGCCTCAGGACTTTTGCACATATCAAATCTTTGAAATTCACTATGTATTTGACACTGACAGCCCATCTCAATTCACAGTAGGCACAGTTCAAGTGCTCAGTTGCCTCATGAGGCCAGTGGCTACCGTGTTAGTGCAGCTCTGAGTAGTGGAGGGCAGTGCCCTCTCAGCAGCTGGCTACATAGCCCTGGGCACAACTTCCCCACATTTTCCTTGACTTTTCAAAAAAACCACAAACCACTGAGAAGATCTATGCTTTTCCCAATCTGTCCCTAGAAGATGTGTGAACACTCTGACAGTCCCAAACTGGAGACAATTCAAATATTATTCAACAGGTGAATGGAGAAGCAAACTGTGGTATACCCACACCAACAAATACTACTCAGCAAGAAAAACATATGGACAGCTAACAGACGTAGCAGCTTGGATGAATCTTAAGTACATTGGGTTGGGCAAAAGCCAGGCTCAAAAGTTAACATCCTGCAGGAGTCCATTTATATGATACTAGAGGCCCGGTGCACGGATTCGTGCACCAGTGGGGTCCCTACTCCTCGGGGGATGTCAAAGGCCCAGTGCACAGATTCGGCCCAATCCCCGCAGGCCAGGCCAAGGGACCCCACCGGGGCACAAATCCATGCACCGGGTCTCTAGATAATAAAAGGCTAATATGCAAATCGACCAAACAGTGGAACGACTGGTCGCTATGACATGCACTGACCACCAGGGGGCAGATGCTCGACACAGGAGCTGCCCCCTGGTAGTCAGTGCACTCCCACTTGGGGAGCACTGCTCAGCCAGAAGCCGGGCTCACGACTGGCGAACGCAGAGGCTGTGGCGGGAGCCTCTCCCACTTCTGCAGCAGTACTAAGGATATCGCACGGTCACTTAGGCTTTTATATATACTAGAGGCCCGGTGCATGAAATTCATGCATGGGTAGGGTCCCTAGGCCTGGCCGGCGATCAGGGCCGATTGGGCCTTCCTTCCCAGCTGCCAGCTGGGGCCTTCCTTCATTCCGTGCCACTCCCTGGTGGTCAGAGTACATCATAGCAAACGATCAAACTCCTGAGGGGACACTTTGCATATTAGCCTTTTATATATATAGCTAGATTCTGCAATGGCTAAAACTATATGGACAGAAAACAGAGCAGTGGTTTCCAGGAGCTGAGGGAGGTTGAGGGGGCTGATTATAAATGGGCAGTAGGAAGAAACTTTCCAAGGTGATAGATTTACTTTGTGTCCTGGTTGTGGTGGAAGTCACATGAATTTCCACCTGTGTTAAAATTCATAGCACTGTACACACACACACACACACACACACACACACACACACACACACACCAGAATCCCAGTCCCAGGCTCATTGACTCCATGTAAGTGGCAAAAGGCTGTCCATTGTCACCAGCTGGTGGCCCAGTCCAAAAACCATTTCCTCTTCAGGGGGCTCAGCCTAGAGACCCAAGAAAGTATAACAGTGTATAAGTTAATGTTTAACGTGCACTGAGGACTGAGGACTGAGGACTGAGGACTGAGGAATGGCTGCTTAATGCATACAGTGTCTCCTTTTGGACTGATGAAAATGCTTTGGAACTAGATAGAGGTGGGCTGTACACTTTAAAATGGTTAATATGGCCCTAGCCAGTTTGGCTCAGTGAATAGAGCTTTGGCGTGCAGACTGAAGGGTCCTGGGTTTGATTCTGGTCAAGGGCACACGCCTGGGTTGTGGGCTCGATCCCTGGTAGGGGGTGTGCAGGAGGCAGCCAGTCAATGATTCTCTCTCATCATTGATGTTTCTGTCTCCCTCTCCATCTCCCTTTCTCTCTGAAATCAATAAAAAATATATTAAGCCCTGGCCAGTTTGGCTCAGTGGATAGAGTGTTGGCCTGTGGACTGAAAGGTCCCGGGTTCGATTCCGGCCAAGGGCACATGCCTGGGTTGCGGGCTTAGTCCCCAGTAGAGGCTGTGCAGAAGGCAGCCAATCAATGATTCTCTCAATGATTCTCTCTCATCGTTAATGTTTCTATCTCTTTTTTGATTGATTTTTTAAAGAGAGGAAGGGAAAGGGATAGAGAGTTAGAAACATCGATGAGAGAGAAACATCGATCAGCTGCCTCCTGCACACCCCCCACTGGGGATGTGCCCACAGCCAAGGTACATGCCCTTGACCAGACTCGAACCTGGGACCCTTCAGTCCGCAGGCCGACGCTCTATCCACTGAGCAAAACCGGACAGGGTGATGTTTCTATCTCTTCCTCCCTCTCCCTTCCTCTCTTAAATCAATATATTAAATAAAAATAATTTCATCTTTTTTTAAAGGTTCAAACCAGAAAAAAAAAGTATCTAGGGATAACTGTGCCCTCAGTTTACACCCAAGGAACCCAGAAAGCAGAGAGGTTAAGTAACTTACCCAAGGCCACACAGCCAATAAGAGGCAGACCCTGCATCAGTCTGCCTCCAAAGCTTCAATCCTTTGCACTGGACATATGTGATAAAATGGATTAAATATCACCCCAAAAAGTGACTAGTTGTGACCTGGAAGCTCTGGCCAACGGTTCCTTCTGCTCCATGGACGACCTCAGACCCGTGCACATGTGGCTTCTAAGAACAGCTTTTCAACTGGAAATGAGACAGAGTCCAGTCCAGGATTCCTTTCAGTGTAATCTGACTTACTGGTATCTTTCAGAGATATAAACCATAAAACTGGGCAATATATTGTATCTGTAATGAACCCCTTTTATTGAAATGATGACAGTTCTGAGAAAAGTGGAACTGTTCTAGAAAACTGAGACTGAGTGAACATCACCATCCATGTTTGCATTAAAAAAAAACAAAAAAACAAACAAAAACAAAAGCCTTTGAGCAAAGCAGTGAACAGGAATGCCTTATTGCATGGGGCAGGAAGAAAAATGAGGAACAAGAAGCATTGAAATGGCCCCCCAAAGGCAGCAGGTACATTCTCCTGGTGGGTTTCAGGGGGGCTTAGGCTGGGAGGCAGAGGGATGGACATGATGACCACCCGTCAAAGCCTGAGGCTGTTTCTCCAAACCAGAATGCCCCCACTGCCAGAAAGGGCTACTTTCTTAGCTGTCCTGGGACTGAGTTTGTCTGGGAGTGTGGGGGCATGACCCTCATGGTAGATTCACTGAGGCAGACAGCACTGCGTCTGGGGACTCAGAAACCTCAGCCTTGCAAAACAGAGACACTAGAGTGAACCCAGCTGGGGACAAAGGAAGTGTCAGTCAACCCTGGCTGGGTGGCTGGGTGGCAAGGTGACTGGGTTGGTTGAAGCATCATCCCGAACACCAAAAAAAAAAAAGGTTGCGGGTTCAATCCCTGGTCAGGGTGCATGCGGGAGGCAACCAATGTATCTCTCTCTCTCTCTCTCTCTCCCTTCCTCTCTCTCTAAAATCAATAAAAACATATTCTCAGGTGAGAATTAAAAAAACAACAAAAAGGCCGAATTCAGGTGCCACAGAGGCTAGGCTGGAGACAGAGCTTGGCGTTGGATTCTGAGTGCCACCGTCCGCCCCCCCCGGCTGTTCTCGGGGACCTGTGGGCAGAGGCCACTTAGAGGGGCTGAGCAGTGCTGGCCAGGGAGTCGCAGGAGGGCCCTTGTTCCCAGGCATGAGGACAGGGGGTTGGGAAGCTGGAAAGAACCAGGCTCCAGTGTATGAACAGGCTGGGCCTCCATGGGATGGTCCCGTTCACAGTCCAGTCTCCAGATCTTGCCTGATGAGCCCATGAGTGACTACCTGGTACAGTTCATCCCTGCTCCTGCTCCTACTCCTGCTCCTGCTCCTGCTCCTGCTCCTGCTCTTGCTCCTCATGGAGGACTCACCCCGATTTTATAGGAGGGGAAACAGGGCCCCCGGCCCACACAGCTGGATATGCTGTGGGTAGATCCCTTCACCAGTCTTTCTCACCAGTTGGGCCCTGGTGACCCAAGACAGGTCCCCAAGACACACCCCCATTTCCTGAGGACGCTCTGCCCTCGCCAGCCTCAGTGGTGCATGACTTCCCTCAGGCTCCTGTGGTGGGCTGCATGCCACAGATTCACAGCCCCTGCAGCTGGCCGTGGGGCCAGGTGTCCTGCCTTCATTTACATCCCTCCACACCCTGCAGCCACCAGAGGAGCAGAGCAGCGCGAAGGGGAAGCCACAGGCAGACCAGCCTGGTCACCGTGCCCACCACCACTGCTGCGCAGTGTCTGGTGGAAACTAGACCATGAGGTTTACAGGAATCAGGGCTCCTTAGCAGCACTGAATGTGAAAGCAAAACTCACATGAACACACACAAAGTAAGTTCACAGAGGTACACGTGTGTGTGCGTGCACATGTACACACACATATGCACACATGCCCCTCTCCTTGCAACCCCCTTCCCAAGTGGCCAGCTCTCACCACCCCACCCACCAGGAAGCAACCCATACCAGTCACAGCTGATCAGAGGGAGGGAGCCCGGAGCTGGGGTTCTGGCTCTGGCTCTGCTGGCTTGGTGCCTTCTATAAAGGGTTTAACCTCTCTGAACCTTGTTCTCCCTCGTTCCTCAAGTGGAGATAATTATAATCATAATACTAACAACCGGCTTCCTTGAGAAGGTAGCATGGCCAGCCAAGCACATAGCAAGAGCGCAGTAAAAGCTCCTTAAAGGAATGAAACGAATTCACCACAGATTGAGGGCTGCCGTGTTTACAGGCAGGAGCCCAGGAATGCTCACGGCAGCCCCAGGAGGCAAGAGGGCTCCCATCCTACAGAGGAGGAAACTGAGGCCCTGAGAGTAGCAGCATCTTGTCTGAGTTCACGAATATCTACAGCGGGGCTCCTATCTCCTGGCCCCAGCCCAGCCAGCACGTCCCCGGGGAGGCTCCGGGGCCCACCATGCCCCCACAGGCCCGGGGAAGGTCCCTGGCCAGCTGGTGTTAGGGGCCAGTGAGCAGGGAACCAGGGCCTGAATGGTGGGGCTGAGGTAAGGACACAGAAGCCCAGAGAGGGGAGGGGACTTGCTCAGGATCACCCAGCACATCAGCTTCCTAGGACTGCTGTAACACACTGGGCGGCTTAAAACCATAGAAATTGCTCTCTCACAGCTCTGGAGGCCAGGAGTGTGAAATCAAGGTGTCAGCAGGATCCCACTCCCTCTGGTTTCTGCTGGTTCCAGGCATTCTTTGGATTGGAGCTGCACGATTCCAGTCTCTGCCTCCGCCCTCACTGGCCTCTACCCCCGTGTCTCTGTCTAAAATCTCCTTCTGTCTTTCTGTTATAAGGACATCTGTCACTGGGCTTAGGGCTCACCCTAAATCCAGATGTGCTCATCGAGAGATCCTTAACTTAATTACATCTGCAAAGACCTGTTTTTCCAAATAAGGCCACATGCACATGTTCTGGGGGTCAGAATGTGAAGCCATCTTTTGGGGGGCACTGATTAACCCATTGTATGGGTAAGCCAGGGGTAGTGCCAGGCAGAGCCCTTCCCACACCCCAGGCCTGATCTGGACTATCACGAGCAAGACCAGGGCTGGGAGCAGAGACAGACTGTGGAGCTTCCCAGCCTTGCCTGGTATCTTGATCTTACCTCTTATTTGCTGTGAAACCTCAGGCAAGTAACTCACTCTCTCTGTGCCTCGGTTTCTTCACCTATAAAACGAAGATAAGACAATTCTTACCTCATAATGGAAATTGACAGATATAAAGCCTCAGAACAGTGCTTGCCTGAAACCTAGGAAACTCACAATAAATATTCGATAAATAAATACATAAAATCGTGTCTGGCACATGGAATGCTCAGTAACTACTGTCTAGTAAAAAGGATTGCTCACCAGTGACAACCTGAGTTCTCCTCCTCATTCCCCTACGTGCTCCCGCCCCCCCCCCCAGAAAGGCAGAGAAGGTCACAATGGTCTCACTTGTCAGATGGGAACACTGAGGCCCTTGTGGGGACAGCCCCAAAGTTGGTGTCCTGGACCCAGACGAGGGTCCCATGTGCTGGCTTTCGGACTCTGACCCCCGGTCATATCTTCCAAGCAGAGAGAGAAAAGCAGGACAAGTCAGGAGGTGCTCCATCCGCTAAAGCAAAAGCGAGTCCTGGGATCAGTCTGACAAGGAGCAGAGGTTCTCAGAGTGTCACGGGGTCTGTGAGGAATGCACCTTCTCAGGCTGCCCCCGAGTCACGGAAGCGCTGGGCAGCTCTCTGGGTGTCACTGATGCAGGCTAAAGTTTGAGGACCACTGGCCTAGGGAGCCACCCCCACCCCCCAGGGCTAGAGTCCTTGGGCACATCACTTCATGTCCCCAGGCATCCACTTCCCAGCTGGAAATAGAGGTACCTCTCATGAGGCTGCACCGAGGCCTTAATGAGCTCACACCTGGCCCTGTGCAAGTGCTGACACGGAAATCATTCCATTTTAGGGACTAGCTTTCATCTGACAGTGTGAACTCGTGTGTGTGTGCATATATATGCACATGGGTACGCATATGTGCACACTAAATACCCTTCTTTTTAGGAAGGGATAAAAATGTCGATATTAGTTGATTTCTTCAAAACTCTTTATTTATTTATTTTTTTAAATTTTATGTTGCTGGTTAACTCCCCCAATCAAGTCTGCTGATTCTTGAAATCCTAAAATCAGGTAACCTGTGCTTTAAGGTCAGAGTCACTGAAGCTCTTTCACAAGTGGGTAAACTGAGGCTCCCTGTCGCAGACGGATTATGGGGCCCCTTCACCCCCACTTGATTCCCAGGCAGGCCACCCTGACCAGCTGGGCAATACAAAGCACTTACTTCTGTGGAGAGTCCTAAGGGCTCCACTTGTATTTGTGTATTTCATCTTCACAAACAACCCACAACCCCATTACGTTTTTCACAGGCAAGGAAGCCAAGGCACAGAGAAGTTAAGCAGTTGCCCACAGACACACAGCAAGTCAGTGTGGAGCAGATTCTGACCTCACACACTGGTTCCAGAGGCAGAGCCCACACTGCACCACCCAGCCCTTCAGCCCTGGGGAACCAGGGACCCAGCGAGGAAATGAAAGAATAGAGTGAGCCCTAACCAGTTTGGCTCAGTGGATAGAGCATCGGCCTGTGGACTGAAGGGTCCCAGGTTCGATTCTGGTCAAGGGCATGTAACTTGGTTGCAGGCACATCCCCAGTAGGGGGTGTGCAGGAGGCAGCTGATCGATGTTTCTCTCTCATTGATGTTTCTAACTCTCTATCCCTCTCCCTTCCTCTCTGTAAAAAAATCAATAAAATATATTTTTTTTAAAAAAGAAAAGAATAGAGTGAGGCAGGAGGGGCCAGAGAGGGAAGGAGCCAGGAAAGG
>NW_005363642.1:954717-981580 GCF_000412655.1 Myotis brandtii
GGCGGTCAGAGGGCAGAGGCCACTCACAGAAGGGCCCAGGTGTCACCAACAGTAAAGGAGGGAGGGACAGCAGGAGGGTGGCCCTGCTGCAGATTCCTGCAAAGGAGGGAGTGTCGGGGGCTCTTCCGGAAAGCAGGCGGCAGCTTTCAGCCGCCTGAACTGGGCACTCCCTTTGAAGCAGTAATAATCCCTACTTCTTGGAACCTCTCCTAAGGATTTTCTCCCCTTCCCTTCCTGGGGGCCAGACCACAAAGGAGGTGGCTTTATCTCCAGGCCCAGGGACCACACGCATTTCCCGAGAAAGGGAGATTGGCTGGTGTGGTGCCCTCCAATCCCCCCAGCACCTGGTGGGAGGGGTGGATGGGAAGCGGGGTTTGGGGGGGTGGAGTGGAGTGTCATAATACAGGCATTAGACATCCAGAGAGGGTAGGGCGGGAGAGGAAGGCTGAGGGGCACTGTGTGTGGCCAGGCCCAGGCAATGCTAGTTCATTAACCATCCTGAGTTCCTCTTGAGACCATTCTTGGTTTCTTTCTCACTGTTATTTAATGTGTTTAATTCCCTGCCCACGCAGCATCCGAAATCATCTGTGTGTGCATGTGTGTGATCTTTCTCATCGAGATATAACCCACATGCAGTAAAGTGC
This sequence comes from Myotis brandtii, assembly GCF_000412655.1. Taxonomy (NCBI): domain Eukaryota; kingdom Metazoa; phylum Chordata; class Mammalia; order Chiroptera; family Vespertilionidae; genus Myotis; species Myotis brandtii. The sequence goes on from NW_005363642.1 coordinate 955,362, forward strand.
ACTCATCTGAAATGTGCAGCTCAGTGAATTCTTACACATATGCACACGCTGGGAAGCTGAAACCCTGACCAAAGCCCTGGCTACTCAAAGTGTGGTCCTCAGGCCAGCAGCACCCACCCGTCTCTCCAGGGAACCTGCTGGACACGCAGAACCGCAGGCCCCACTAGCAGTGGGTTGAACAGACCCCAGAGCATTCATGTCCTGAGGCCTGGAAGCAGCCCTATCACCCAGACCAGGTGCTTGGAGGCCCAGCATTTTACAACTCCCCAGAGAGCCTTTCCAGTTCAGGAGAGGGGAGGGAGTCACATCGCAGGGGACCAGACGCCCCAACCAGGCCCTCACCCTGGACTTTGCTACTTTGTGCCTCAACTTACCCATCAGGAAACAGGCACAGGAACTCTGCCCGCCCTGTCTCCCATAGCAATGGGAACCTTTGTATACGAGGGGGGCTTGTGAGCGCCTGACACTTTCTCAAGCATGTCTGTACACAGCCTCATTTAAGCCACACAACAAGCTTATAAGGCAGGAACTATTATTATTATATTAATATCAAAATCAATTAATATCATATGAATATTAATATTAATAACGTGCCATTAAAGAAGAGAAAAATCACGGCTCAGAAAGGTTGCCTGGGATAACTTCAAAGTGAGACAGCCCAAATTTGAACCCAGACTGTCTGAGTCCAAAGCCCTAACTGACTTTAACCTAAATCTCTCAGAAAGTGAGCAACATAGGATGTCCCTCCAGCAAGCTCTTCCTTTGCCTTCTTCCTTAAAAAACACGCACACGCATACACACATACACACAAAAACCACATGCACACAAAAACCACATGCACATGACTTAAACAAAAATTCAAAGCATCCAAAGGCTTTATAGGAAAAAAATGTCGGCTTCCCTCCCACCCTACCCCAGCCTCTGGTTGTCCTCCCTGGAGGCAACTGCTGTGGTCAATTTCTTGCGGGCCTTTTCGTAAAGATGCTGTGTGTGTCCCAGCACATGGAAATCGTACCAGTTTTTCTCACTTAGACAAATAAATGGTTACACCCAGACCTGCCTGGCTTTTATCACCTGCACTTTGTCTCCCTATCAGCACATAAAAGCTGGGCTATCGGGTGCTTATACCGTAACTTGCTTTTCACTTTCAGATTGCCGGGCACACAGGTTCTTTCCGGTCTTTTACAACCACAGCACTGCCGTATCAAGTCACCTTGACCTCAGGTTCTTCTGCGCAAGGTGAAAATGCTTGTGAGCGTTTCTGCAAGATGCCTCCCGGAGGCAGCACCACCCAGCCCTGGTGAGTGTGATTTTGACCTTGGCAGATACAAGGGGCATTTCTTATCTGCCAGACTTGGATGAGACTCAATATTTCTGGCGCCTCTTGTGCCCGGATCCTGGGTGGGGGCTGAGAGGAGGGGCCCAGTGTAGGGAAGGTTGGCTTTCCAAGAAGCTGAAAGTGGAAGCAGAGAGGCGTCAACAGGACTATAGGCGCCCTGGGAGTGAGGACCTGCTGCGCAGCTGCTTCTCCAGAAAAAGGGCTGGGAGCTTCCCTTTCCCTGAACATCCTCGTGGACAGCTCTGCCCACCCCAACCCCCTCACGTGCCTCGGAGCCACTCAGACTTGAGCTTTGCCTTAGACGAGGGCCTGGCTTTCTGTGCACTCACTTAACCAGCAGTTATGTGGCACCAGGGTGTCGGGCCATGTTGGTGCCAACCTCCCTTAGGCCAGGCAGAGCTTTATCTGTTCACCTTACAACTTACTCATGGAGTGCCCACTGGGTGTCAAGGACTGTTTCAAGCACAATACAGACATTAGTTAACTTAATCCTTGAAAATTACTATGAGGGGGTATGGTTATCATGCCCATACCGCAGACGAGGATGTGAGGCAGGAGAGGTTAAGAACTACGTGTAGGAGCCACAGCTAGTGAGGGACAAGGCCCATATAAACACTGAGCTATGAGCACTGGCCCCAGCATCCTGGGGGGCTGGTTAGAACAGGCTGTGCTGGGTCCTCTCTCAGACTTCCTGACCCTGTGGTCAGAGGGCAGTGCTCTGTGAGGTGGGACCCCAGATGCTGCAATTCTAACAAGGTCCAGGTGATGCTATGCGACAAGTCAGGGACCACACTGTCAGAACCACTGCTATAAGCCATCTAGAACATTCTCTCTACACATCATCAGAGCCTTTACTGGATAAGAGCTGGTCATCAAGGCCTCAGACCACAATTCTTCACAAAGCATCACATGCAGCACCCCTACCAGAGGCGCATAATGAAAAACACAGAGTTGGTGTGGGGCGCTGCTGGGCCTCCTGGCAGCAGCTGCTGGGAGTGTGAGTTTACTGAGGCTGGACATGCACACGGCCTATGGTCCCGCAATCCCCCTTCTGGGTATATGCGCAAGAGGAATTCGGTTGCATGGTCACCAAAACAGATACAAGAATGCTCAGATCAGCACTATTCCTAACAATCCAAACTGGGAACAAGGAACTCAGCAATAACAGAACAGATAAATAAGTGTGCTCTGTTCACCAACAGAATATCACACAGTGATGAGAACGAATGACTATGGCAGCACACGGAGCCAGAGTGAGCGCGCAGACACAGCGTTCAGACAAGGAGGCCAGGCACGAAAGAGGACACGCTGCATGACTGCATATGACATTTGAGAACAGGGGTAGGACTGGTGACAGTCTGGTCGTTCTGCTGTCGGGCCAAAACTGGCTCACCAACATCCTTCGAGGGGTCCTGGATTGCGAGAGGGCGTAGGCCAGGCTGAGGGACCCCACTGGTGCATGATCAGGGCTGGGGAGGGACACGGGAGGTTGGCTAGCTGAGGATGGACCATGAGAGGGCTCCAGGGAGTGTCCGGCCTATCTCACTCAATCCTGATCGGCCATTCCCCAGCAGCAAGCTAACATACCAGTTGGAGCATCTCCCCCCTGGTGGTCAGTGCATGTCATAATGAGCAGTTGAGTGGCCTTAGCATATCATTAGCATATTATGCTTTGATTGATTGAATGGCTGACCGGACGACCAGACACTTAGCATATTAGGCTTTTATTATATAGGGCTAGAGGCCCAGTGGACGAATTCGTGCACGGGTAGTGTCCAGCCGGCCCAGCCCCAATCAGGGTGTATCGGGACCAGGCCTGTGGGAGGAGGAGACGGCAGGAGGTTGGCTGGCCCGCCTGCCCCGATTGGGGCCCGATCAGGGCCTGGCCGGCTGGGGGGAGGGGCTGCGGGCAATTGGCTGGCGGGCACCACCCAGATTGGGGTGGTGGGGCCGAATGGGGGCCTGGCCCCACCCCCAAAGGGGGGATGGGGGCAATCAGGGGTGCAGCCAGCTGGGGGGAGGGGCTATAGGCCGATCTGGGTGGTGGGGGCCCATTGGGGTTGGGGCCAGCCAGGGGGAAGGGCTGCAGGGGGTTGGCCAGCCGCCCCACCCCCCATTGGGTAGGTTCCCTGGCTGCAGTGGGAGTCATAGTGACCAGTCGGTCCAGTTGTTACAGCGTTTCAGTCGCCGGCTTTTTATATATACAGATACTACAACAAAAGTCATGTGACTATGGTCTCTCTCTCAAAATATCTTCCTGTACTGTACTCACCCTTCTTGCAATGATGTGTTAACTGCAGGCAACTGAAACCATAGAAAGTGAAGCCTCAGATAAGTGGGAACTACTGTACTACATTTTCTTTACCCATTCATCTGTTGAAGGACACTGATCTGCTTCCACCTTTGGCTATTATGAACAATGTCGCTATGAACACGAGTCTGCAAATGCACACTTTTGTTTTACTCTTTCACACACACTCACACACACACAGGGCTGGAGCCCTGGCGAGGCACTGACTTGCTGCATGACCTTGGGTCAGACATTTTCCCTGTTTGAGCCTCATGTCCTTGTCTGTATGGTGTGCGTAATGGAGAGCACTTAGCCCAGACCTGGCACACAGGAGGCATTCGATCAACATTAGCTATTGTTATTCTTCTCATCATCCTCACTCCCCACACAGCCTCTGCACTCAGTTGCCCAAACCCCAGAGAGGAGTTTGACCTCCTGAGTGCAGTCATTCCACAGAGTAGGGTAGCAACCAGGAGGATCCCAAGGAATCCCAAAGTGATCCACAATGTAAAAGCTGCCTGCTTCTCCCAAAGGCGAGTGGCTTTCTAGAATCTAACCGTGTTCAGTAGGGCGAAGGGCCTCTGACAAGGAACTGAGTGAATAATGGTCCTTTAGAGGTGTGTTTTTTGCTTGTGTTTTTTTAAAAAATCCTCACCCGAGGAGAGAGTGAGCACTTTTACAAAATATATCTCAACAGCCCAGAGGCGGAGGCGTCCAGCCGAGGCAGGCAGGAGGAAAGCCGGAGGCTGGGGAGACAAAGGGCCTCGTTTGCAGGTAAAGTGTCTCCCGTGGGGCTTGCACCAACCTGAAGCAGCCACAGGAACAGTGGCTTTTTGCCAAACAGAAAAATTAGACTTAAGGTGTTTTCAGTGAAGTCCCGAGAGAAGGGGCCCCAGTTGTAGCCAAACCTGCTGGCATTTGCGAAAACTTCTAAACCAGGCCAAACAGGAGCATCTGAACAGCTCTGACTGAACATTTATCCGTGTAAATATACAGTGGTGGGCGAAAGGAGGCTTACAGTTGCAATACAAATAAATCATTAACAAATTAAAAAATACAAGAATAAACTTGGTGTTTTGCATACTCACACCTGTAGACCTACTTTTGCCTACCCTGTATGTACATACTTTTGGAGCACCCACTGTGTGCCTGGCGCTGGGCCATATGCTAAGATCTTACTATCACTTACCTCCCTATTGTCATTTTTCAGACAGCTTCCTCTGATTCCTTCCAGCATTTATCTGTATTTTGTCTGTAGTGGCTGAACAGTGCTCCTAAAAAAATATGTCCAAGTCCTAACCCAAACCTGTGAAGGTGACCTTATTTGGAAATAGGGTCTTTGTAGATGTGATTAAGTTAAGGATCTCAAGGTGAGATCACCTTGTATTGTCTAGGTGGGCCCTAAGGCCACTGACAAGCGCCTTTATTAGAAAAGGCCGTGTGAAGATGGAGGCAGAGACCGGAATGCCGTGTTCCTGACCCAAGGAGCACAAAGGATGCAGGCAGCCCTCAGGAGCTGGGAGAGGGGCAGGGAATGGTCCTCCCTTAGAGCCTAGGAGGAATCAGCCCTGCTGACACCGTGGCCTCAGACTTCTGGCTCTAGAACTGCGAGAGAATAAACTTAATGTTGTTTCAAGCCACCAAGTTTGTGGAAATTTGTTACAACAGCCCTAGGAAATTAATATGATGGATATAATTTATTAAGAAGGTTGTATACATGAGGTTTCTTCCTAATACGTATGCTAATTAGACCAACTAGCAGAATGACCGTCCAGATGACCTTCTGGACGAAGCCGGGGCTGTGAGGGCCAAGCCCCTTGCACGAATTTTGTGCATCAGACCTATAATATATATATTTGTTAAGCCTCACTAGAGGATATTTTTTCCATTCCTTTTCAGAGAGAGAGTGGAAGGAAGGGAAGGAGGGGGAGAAAGAGAGAAACATCGATGTGAGAGATACATCGACTGATTGCCTCTGATTGGTTGCCTCCCACACGCGCCCCGACGGGGTGGGGAGTGAACCTGCAACCTAGGTATGTACCCTTGACCATGAATCAAACCTGAGACCTTTTGGTGTGCAGGCCAACACTCCAAGCACTGAGCACAATGGCCAGGGCAAAGCCAAATTCTTAATATTCTATTTATCATATTTACATTTCTTAAAATTCAACCCTGAGGAGCTATGGATTAATAAGTTATAGCTATATATGTTTAATAACTATTAAGTTAATTTAATTTTTAAATTAGAGTTTGCATTAAGTTAATTTAATTTTATAAACATTAGTAAACCTTAATAACTAGAGTTATTTTACAAAACTCAAGTTCCTGAGGAGTGCTTCTTTTGACTCTTTATCAAATAACTGATAAACACTGATCATTATCACCTGCCTGCCTGATTGCTCCTAACCATTCTGCCTGCCTAACTGATCACCCCTAACTGCTTGCCTGCCTGCCTGATCACCCCTAACTGCCTCTGCCTTGGCTCTCACCACCGCGGCTTCATCTGGAATGATGTCCAGAAGGTCATTCAGCTGTCTGGTCTAATTAGCATATTACACTTTTATTATAGAGGAGGAAGAAGATCAAACACTTTTGGGGACTCCTTGCTTAACCTGCCTGGTTTTGAATGTACCACTTACTGTGTAACCTTGGACAAGTTCTGTGGTTTCTCTGGCTTCAGTTTCTTCATCTGTTGAAGAGACCAATGGATTAAATGAAATACTGAATGTGAGGGTGAAGGCATCAGGTGGGCACACAATAGGCCTCCATCAGAGCCAGCCTCTGGGATTTCTACGGTCGTGGCTACGGTCTTAGAGTCTTATGGCTTCAGCAAGGCCTTATGGGACCCTGTAGTTTCCCTCCCCAAAAGAGAGGGACCGAAGCCGAGGAACAAGAGGGCTTGGTCAGCCCAAACAAGGAGTTTCAAAATCCGGACCAGCAAAGGAGCAGAGACTCAATTTGGACAGCAGGGCTGGCCAAGTCCACGCTCCCTGCCCTACTGGTCATGCAGCCAGCATTCTGGGAGGGCCCTGGCTCCTGGAACAGCAAACCAAGCGCTCCCTATCCAGGCACTGCTCTCAGGCTTCACAGGTAAAGGATATTTAATCCTCTATGAGGATCATGAGTCCCACTTGGCAGATAGAGAAACTGATAGACCTCAGCACGGCCGCCCTCGGTGGAAGAAGGGGTTGGCATTTCCTGCACACGCAGATTCTTGCATTACAACAGATGTCCCTGCGGCTCTCACCACAGGGTCTGGGGACCATAAAGAGTTCTCAAAGCACTTTTTTCTCTCATTTTATTAACTTTCTTTTTTTAACCACAAAACTACTACCCCTGCGTGCTGAAACACATCACCCAGGACAAGGGTAGGTGAGCTAATGTGCTAATTTTCTCCCTTTCTTTAATCCAACCTTCGGGGGAAAACCATGTTAACAGTTTGGTATAATACAAATTTCACACTTTTCTCAGCTGGACAGATTTGGACATAGTTTGAATTTCCTTCTGTTAGTTTTATTTTAATTTAAAAAAAATAGGGGCTCATAACCATTCATGTTTTCTGCATTCTTTTTGCGATGGCCCCAACATCAAAACACGGAGCGCAAACGCATGCTGTAAACACCTCTGTCGCTAAGCTGGGGCACGGATCCCCTTTAGCAGACGGGGAAACTGAGGTCCCGGCCTGAGCCCAAGCACAGGGGCTGCCGCTGAGGAGGAGGGGGTCTCAGGCATTGGGCCCCCTGGGTGGCGCTGGGTCTCTGCATGCAGCCCTCCTGGGAAGGGCACAAGCAAGGAGCTGCCTGTGGGACTGCAGGAGCCTCAGCCTCACGTGCAGCCACCTCTGCTAGGTGGGCGGTCCCTGCCACAGCCCAACTGCAGACCAGGCAGAAAAGTGAAAACAAACCCTGGCTAACAGCTGAGTTTCTCTTTCCTGTCAAACAAGTGCCTTATCGCACCCGGATGGCTGTGTGTGTTTATCTGGCCGGTTGTGTGTGTGTTATCCGGGACCCCAGACTGCTTTTAATTTTCTTGAGGGATAAAATTTACATAATAAAGTGCATGAACTGTATCAACCTTATAGGTCCAGCTCCATTCCTTTTTTTTTTTTTTAAACTAATGATCAAGGGCATTCCCAGCCTCCCAGAGGTTCCTTTGCCGGTTGCTCTGCCTTCTGTAAATATCATAGATTTACCTGTTCTTCAACTGCACACAAAGCCAACAGCCACAGGAGCTGACCCTTTCTTGTCTAGTTTCTTTCGCACAACATGACGTGTGTGAGGGTCTGCGCTATTGCTAGCCGGGCTCTAGTGTGTGGATGTGCCTGAGTTCGTATCCGATCTCCTATGACGTTCCAGCTTGGGGCTACGAGGGACAAAGTTGCTGTGAACACCCGTGCACAAGTCTGTGTGTGGAAATATGTGTTGTTGTTTTTTTCCTCTTGGGTAAATACCTAGTAGTGGGACTGCTGGGTCACAGGGTAGGTGTATGTTTATAAGAAACTGCCAAACAGCTTTCCTCCCTGGCTGCACAGAGCTGCTTGAAACCTCAGAGGCCCCACTCCACATCACAGGAAACCTACAAAACGACCTGGGAGCCACATGAAACATCTTTTTTTTAGGGTAAAAATACTTTTTTTTAGGGGCTTTTCTAATTTTGCTTTTTGAAATTATTTGGCCCCAGAGCATTTGCTCTGTGGATCTGTTGGAGTTTCTCAGCAATCAGATTTGGGCAGTCTGACAAAGGGGAAAACAGAACACCCAAACTGTTTTTCAATTGGAATGAGATTTTTAAAAATTTTTTTATTGATTGATTTTTAGAGAGAAGGGAGAGAGGAAAGGAGGGAGGGAAAGGGAAGAGAGAAACATCGATCTGATGCTCCATCCATTCATGCATTCATTGGTTGATCTCTGCATGTGCCCCAACCAGGGATGGAACCCCAAATCCTGGCACATTGGGATGATGCTCCAACCAACTGAGCTACCTGGCCAGACCTGGCATGAAATTTTTATGAATAATACATTTAGCACCTAAATAAATGGCCTTTCCTTCCTCATTGGCTTTGTAAACTCCTATTCACTCCTCAAAGTCCACACCTCCACAAAGGCCTCTAGTTACAGGGAACTGCAGCCTCCCCCAACCCCTCACCAAGACCAGAACCTATGTGTGACCCAATGTCACACCCCTTGGAGGAGAGCCCTGGGTATTATCTCAGTTAGTGCATTTGAGGAGCCTATGCCTGGAGCAGGCTTGACTCAAACCTCCCCGTGTGCCTGGCCTGTACTGGACACCTGGCACATGTTTGTTGACCAGATTCTTCTAGAATTATTTGTATAGCAGCTGTCCCGCCCAGAACTGCAGGGCTGGGTAGCAGAGAAGCTGAGACCACCTTGAATGTGAATGCAAAATACTGAGTGCTGGGGCAAGGGCAAGGGCCTTGTTTTTCTTCCCATACTCAGAGAAGTTGTCTATGACCCCCCTCTCCCCCTCCCACCAACAAAGAGCGGAGGAGGAGAATCTTTGATGGCCCCGGAAGGAATGTTTCCTGGGCGAGGACACGTTACTCACAACCATGTGGAGCAAGAGAGGGGACACAGAACACTCACCCACAAGCATTTAGAATACACCTTTGCTCCGTGCACTGGGCTCTGGGCTGTGGCAGGGAACCCACAGACAGGGATAGGGGTAGTTAACACATAAAGATGACTTCAGACCACAACCAGGGCTATGATGAATGAAACGGGGAATGTGATAAACATTAGGGGGAAGAGGAACATCAGACAGGGAGGCCAGGGAGGGCCTCTCTGAGGAGTCAAAGACCTGCACGACAAGAAGCAGTCAGCCAGGCAAAGCTCTGGGGCCAGTGTTTCAGAGTGAACACCAGTCCAAGGCCCTGAGGCTGGAACACCTGGCTATGGCGGACGACTAGCCAGGAGGCCCTGGGATGCAGGTTTCTGTGGCACGCAGGGTGGAGGGGGTGAAGACGGGTGTGTGCAAGGGAGGAGGAGGGGACTCTCGCTGGTCCTCTGACTCCCTAAACCAGCGGTTCTCAACCTGTGGGTCGTGAACAATGAAAATACATCCTGCATATCAGATATTTACATTACGATTCATAACAGTAGCAAAATTACAGTTATGAAGTAGCAACGAAAATAATTTTATGGTTGGGGGTCACCACAACATGAGGAACTGTATTAAAGGGTCACGGCATTAGGAACTCTCTCCCAGAATGCATTTCCCCATGCTCCTCTCAACTAACTCCTACCCGCCATGTTATGTAGCAGATACCCCAATTTAAACTAGATACCCCCTTCCTTCTCCTTCTTACAACCTTGACTATCTGAGTGAAAGACCTGGATTCTGAGTCCAGCCCCATTAGAAACTCCTCCCTCCACCCCAGCCTCCTCCACACTGGGGACCCTGAGTCCCCTTCCCCACCCTTGCTAGGTCCCTAAGATGTAAAAGCCCAGGCCATCCCTGACCCCGATTATTACAGTGGCCACAATGAGAGCCTACCCACCCCAGGGCCTGCAGGTTTGACAAAGCCCTACCCTACCGAGACAGCCACGGAAGGAGCTGCCCTGGCTGGAGAGGAGAGACCCTCCAAGTGCAGCCCAAGCACTGGCCCTCCAGCACTGCCCCACCCCCACTCTCACTGAACACATCTGCTCTCTAGGGGTTTCCCTGAGGTTTGCTCAGGATATTAATTTTAAAAGGAATACACTAAGTGCAATGTGGGAATCTAGTTTGGATCCTAGACCAGAAAAAGGACATTCATGGAAAAACTTGAAATCTAGCTCTGCCAATGTAGCTCAGAGGTTGAGCGGAAACTTATGAACCAGGAGGTCACAGTCTGAATTCCGGTCAGGGCACACACCCAGGTTGCAGGCTCGATCCCCAGGTGTGCAGGAGGCAGCAGATTGATGATCCTCTCTCATCATTGATGTTTCTATCTCTCTCCCTCTCCCTTCCTCTCTGAAATCAATAAAAATATATTTTAAAAAGAAAAACTTGAAATCTGAATAAAGTCTGTAGTATAATACAGGGGTAGGCAAAAGTAGGTCCACAGTTGAGAGTACGTGAAACACAGAGTTAATACCACTATTGTAACCATCACAACCTGCATGTCTTCTTCCACACGAACAGCTGTAACCTACTTTGCCCACCCTGTGGTCACGTTGCAATGTTGTGTTTTAGTTTTCATATTAAAATGGGGAACTGGGTGAGGAGTAGATGAAAACTCCCTGTACTTGCAACTTTACTGTAAATCTAAAATTATTCCAACAGTTAGTTCAAAAAATAAATTAAAGGATAAAAAGAGGAATGTGAGCCACACAACAGATTAGTGAAAAAGGAAAAACCTGAAGCACACAGGGAAGGCGATTTGAAGACACACAGGGAGAAGCCCATGTGACCAGCAGCAGAGACTGGACTGACGCATCTACAAGCCCAGGGAGGCCAATGGCTGCCAAGGGCACTAGAAACTAAAGAGAAAGGCCCGAACAGACCCTCCCCTGGAGCCTCAGGGGAGCCTGGCACAGCCGAAACCTTACTTCAGTCTCTGGCTCCCATACCGGTGAGAAAACAGCTTTCTGTTGTTTTAAGTCACCCAGTTTGGGATACCTTGTTATGATAACCCTGGGAAGATAATACAAACTGCATAAAAATGAAAACATTGGCTCGGGGAAAAAACTCAAGAAAAAATTAAATGACTGAGTTCCAGCATTGGTGGGTGAAAACCCTCTCCCCACAAAACAACTATGAAAATGGGCAAAATGCTTACTGGAAAACAACAATTATCACAGAGCTGTGGAATAGACCAAAGGCATATAACAAACGGAGGAGCATTTATTTAGCAAAAATTGCTGAACTCTGGGTAAGAATAGGAGTCGTCTTGCTTTGCTTTAACATGACAGCCAGGAAAATTAGAGATGCTGTCACCTGCAGCCATAAGCATTCTAAAAGTTCTCATCCCCCCAAAAATGTTTTAAATATATTGTTATTGATTCCAGAGAGGAAAGGAGAGGGAGTGAGAGAGAGAAACATCAGTGATGAGAGAGAATCATTGATCCCCACTGGGGATCGAGTTGGCAACCCGGGCATGTGCCCTGACCAGGAATCGAACGGTGACCTCCTGGTTCATAGGTCGATGCTCAGATGCTCAACCACTTAGCCACGCCAGCTGGGCATCATTCCAAAAAAATTTAAACACACAAATGATACATGAGAATATTCTCATTGCAAAATAGCAAAATGAATAAAATGAAATCCACATTGGTTCTTTTATCCTCCAATCTCATCTCCCTCCTTTGTAGAGAAACAAATCATTTGGTGGTGTGTTTGTTTTGATATTTAAATAAAGTGATACTGTATATTAAAAAGAAAAAAGAGGTCAAACCTGACGGTGTCAGGTGTCAGTGCGGACACGGAGAAAGGGCAGGGAAGAGAGGAGGAGGGGTGTGTGATGTGTTGTAAACATCCTTGGGTCAAGTTCAAAAGGGCATATCCAGCAGCCCCACATTCCTCTACTGCAGAGGCTCTCAGAGTGGGGCCCTCAGACCCCCAGCCTCAGCAGCACCTGGGAACTTATTAGAAATGCAGGTTCTCAGGTTCCTCCCAGACACACGGGGAAAACAAAAACAAACCGCACGCCTCTGGGTTGGGAGCCAGCAATGGTGTTTTCACCAGCCCTCCAGGTGAACCTGATGCCTCTGAAACTTGGAAACCACTGGTCTGCTGAATGTGCTCTCGGTAACCTTTGACCACGGGCACGAACTTGGTCACTGCAGTGCTGTTCACAATGGCAGAGAATTGGAAACAGCCTACGTGTCCATGGAGAGGAAATGAAGACTTCAGTTAGGATGCAGTATCCACAGTGCAAATGGCAGCTCGGCCCCCACTCATCCTCACCCATGTGTGACCACAGGGATGAATCTCACACACACAACACCTAGCAAACAAAGCAAAGTACATTACACATATAGTATGATGTCAACAAAGGTTTCAGGACCCAGGAGTGCTCTGATTGGGGACACATAGGTCTGGCCATAATGATAAATACCGTTATTTGGGGAGAGGAAAGGGAATGAGATGGGGAAGGAGGAAGTAAAGGGGGGGATTCAGACCTACTTAAAATATTTTACGTTTTTAATCACCAGAGATGGGTATAGGTACACTGCATGCCTGAGAAGCTTCATTAAAATAATCTTAATGGATACATGCTGTTTAAAAATGATTCATAGAGCCTTAGCCAGTTTTCTCAGTGGTTAGAGAGCCAGCCCGCTGACTGAAGTGTTCAATTCCAGTCAAGGGCACATAGCTCGGTTGCAGGCTTGATCCCTGGCTCTGATCGGGGCGTGTGTTGAAAGCAACCAATCGATCTCTCTCTCTCTCTCTCTGAAAATCAATGGAAAAAATATCCTCCATTTTGTGAGGATTAACAAAAAACCAAACCAAAACAACAACAATGAAAGAATAAAAATGATTTATAGAAACACAGATAAAGTTTAAACTGAGGGCCCGTCATTTTAACCACACATCTACTCTGAATATTTGGTGAATATACTTGCAAAGTTGGGTCTATTCATTCCTTAAAAAATAATGAATGTGATATTCTGGAAAAGACAGTAAAGAAATCAGCAGTGGTTGCCAGGGGTAGGGGACAGGAGAAAGGATGAACAGGCAGAGCACTGGGACCTTTAAGGCAGTCAAACTAGTCTGTATGATTCTGTCGTGGTGAACACATATGGTTATACATTTGTCAAAATCCACAGACCATACAACAGTGTGAACCCCAATATAAACCATAGGCTTTAGTTAATAATGTATCAATACTGGTTCATCAATTATAAAAAATGTACCAAACTAACACAGGATGTTAATAATAGAGGAAACTGAGGTGGAGGGAGGGAAAGGGGATAGGAGAACTCCACTTTCTGCTCAGTTATCTGTAAACCTAAAACTGCTCTAAAAAATAAGTCTAGCCCTAACCGGTTTGGCTCAGTGGATAGAGCGTCAGCCTGTGGACTGAAGGGTACCAGGTTCGATTCCGGTCAAGGGCATGTACCTTGGTTGCGGGCACATCCCCAGTAGGGAGTGTGCCGGAGGCAGCTGAGGCAGCTGATCGATGTTTCTCTCTCATCGATGTTTCTAACTCTCTATTCCTCTCCCTTCCTCTCTCTAAAAAATCAATAAAATATATTTTTTAAAAATAAGTTTATTAATTTAAATAAAAAAATTAACCCGCAAATGAGTGTTTACTTCTCTCTTTTTAAAATGTTTTCTTTAGTGTATGTTTTCATGTGTTTGTTTGTTTTTAATGAAAAGTGGCTCTCAATCACACATGGAGACCACCTATGAGTATTCTCAGAGTTGTCTGTGAACTCACCATTCTAACTGCCCACTGGATTCCAACAGACCAGCTAGGAGTTACTGGCCAGCCCTGGCCGATGGACACTGAGATTGCCTCCAACTCCGGGGCTGTCACCAGCAGGGCTGTGGCAGGTTGGTCACATGTGCATGCTTTGCTCACCTGTGGGCCAACACTTTCCAATACAGGAACCATGTGGCTTCTGAAAACCTGAAATGTGACTTGTCTGAAATGAGAGGTGCTCTAAGGGTGGAATCTACCTGAATTTCCAAGACTTGGTACAAACAGAATCCAAATCCGTGTATAAGATGCCCCCATGTATAAGACGCCCCCCACTTTTCCAACCCAAAATTAAGAAATCAATATTTTAAACATTTTGCTCATTGTCCTTGTAAGGCCTTTTTTGGCATCTTAAGGAGTTGTTCTTCCTGTTTTCTCCACTGTCTGATCATACACTCAGTGGGAGGAGGTCCAAATTGACTCTCTGCAGCTCTATTTCCATGCTCTTTTGCATAGCTGATTACATTCCGTTTGAATTTTGCAGAGTAAAACGATCATTTACTGGTATTTACCTTTTTATTTTTGGACATCCTTATGGGCTCAGAACGCTCCAGTCCCTGTTACATCTGAGCATTTTCCACCTCCACCTCCAATTATGGCATCAGCTGACGTCAGTAACAATAAGGCTGGTGATTGGAGGAAGCCTGTTTGACAAGGTATGGGCAGCTACACACCCACTCGGCTCCCTCCTCTGCTGACTTCCATGTATAAGATGCCCCTCGATTTTCAGTCTAACAATTTTATAAAAAAAAACAGTGTCTTATACATGGGAAAAAAAAGTGGCATCTCATTTCTATATTAAAGACATGTCAAAATGATAATATTTTGGATATGTTAAATAAAACATTAAAATGAATTTCACTTGTTTCTTTTTACTTTTTTTAAAAATATATTTTATTGATTTTTTACAGCGAGGAAGGGAGAGGGATAGAGAGTTAGAAACATCGATGAGAGAGAAACACTGATATACTGCCTCCTGCACAGCCCCCACTGGGGATGGGCCCACAACCAAGGTAAGTGCCCTTGACCGGAATCGAACCTGGGACCCTTCAGTCCGCAGGCCGACGCTCTATCCAGTGAGCCAAACCAGTCAGGGCTCGATGAAGGGAGAGGGGGAGAGAGAGAAAAACATCAATAATGAGAATCATTGATCTGCTGCCTCCTGCACACCCCACTCTGGGGATTGAGCCCACAACCTGGGCATGTGACCCGACTGGGAATCGAACCAGGACCTCCTGGTTCATAGGTTGGTGCTCAACCACTAAGCCACACTGGCTGGGCTCTTTTTACTATTTTTAAGGTGGCTACCTTAAAATGACATATTTTTAAATGACATACCATACCCTGTATTTGCGTTCTATTTCTATCAGATGGCCCTGATCAAGGGAGTAGACTCATGCAAGTGAAACTGCTCAGTCCAAAGCCTGCAGAAATGTTGCTAATATGTGGTTAAATAAATAAAAGTAAGTTGCAGAAATGTGATAGTATCTTCTATTTATTCTTTTAAAGACAAACAACTTCGTGTGTGTGTGTGTGTGTGTGTGTGTGTGTGTGTACACCAGCAAAATTTTGGAAGGACCCACCGAACCATTCACCTGGCTCTCCGGGTGGAGGGGCTGGTGAGGGGGGGCCACTGCTGTTTACTCCCCCTCCCCCTTAGTGGTATCAATTCTTTTTGATAAGGAGGCCCTTATTTACTGAGTAACAAAAATCGCCATGGGAAGATACACACATGTAAAAGTGTGGCCGAGCCCCCAGTTTCAGGTACTGGCTCTCTAAGTGGAGGCCCATGTGGCTCTGAAGCAGGACTTGGCTCTAGGCCAGTGGTTGGCAAACTCATTAGTCAACAGAGCCAAATATCAACAGTACAACGACTGAAATTTCTTTTGAGAGCCAAATTTTTTAAACTTAACCTATGTAGGTAGGTACACTGTTATGAACTTAATTAGGGTAGTCCTAAGGCTTAGGAAGAGCCACACTCAAGGGGCCAAAGAGCCGCATGTGGCTCGCGAGCCGCAGTTTGCCGACCACGGCTCTAGGCTGACACCTCTGTCCTGGTGGGTGGAGGGATGACGGGTTGGAACCAAAGGGAGGAGGCTGGACTCAGTCTGAGTTTGAATCCTGACTCTGTGAGACCCTGGACAAGTCCCTAAGCCTTTGAGCCTCATTCCCCTTCTGTAAAATGAACGAATCCTTCCTGACTGCACAGAGCTGCAATCAACCAATGAGCAGAAAGCCCGAGAGAAGCCTGGCAGTGGGCATAACAGACTTGAGCTCTGCCCGTCACTGGGAAAGTGGAAGCCCTCAGCTGAAACTTCTGCCATGCCAGCCCACCTTCGCCTGCCCTGCAGTACCTGCTCCACGCCCCTCCCTTCCTGCCTGATACCTGGATGACCACCTCTCTCCGCTCTAAAGCCAGGCCCACCACTGTCGACTGCATCTTGTCCCCTCCCACCTGCTCCAGGACAGGGCTCCAGTGACTGTCTGCTCAGTCTCATCACTTTTCGTTCTCAAAAAAATGAGCATGACTGTTCCCACCAGGAAACAATCATGCTCTATTTTCTCATCTCAAAACCGAACCAAACCTCTTTGCGGCCCACTTCCCCTGCCAACTACATTCCTGTTCTCCTGCTTCCCTTTGCAGTGGAAGTCCCTGAAAAACCTGTCCGTCTGGCTCTCCAGTTCCTCTCCTCTCCCTAAAACCCACTCCCATTAGCACTCCTTGCTCCATCATGTCACAAAGGCTGTCCTGAAGGTTGCCAGTGTCTGCCATGTAGCTAACTCTTGGGTGAATTCTCAGCAGGGATACTTTTGACGGCTACAGCTTCCTAAGTGGGTTCCTCACATCCTCCCCTTCCCTTATATCCTTCTCGACACAGCAACAGAGAATGTCACTCCTGTGGTCCCCATTTCATTCAGAATAAAAGCCAATCCTTAGAGTGACTGACAAAGCCATCGTAATTTGGTGCCCCCACCTCTATGACCTCATCTCCCACTGACCTCTCATCTCTCTTTACTCCAGTCACACTGGCCTCCTTATTGTTCCTTGAACATAGCAAATACATCCCTACCCCAGGGCCTTTGCACCGGCTGTTCCCTCTGCCTGTGATACTCTTCTAAGATGTCCACATGATTGGCCCCCTCATTGCCTTCAGGATTTGCTCAAATGTCACCTTATCAACAAGGCCTGCCCTGATCACCTGAATTGCCACTTGTCCCAACCACCCCCAGGAAGCCCAGCCATCCTCATCTTGCATTACTTTTTCTATTTTCCTTTCAACGTTGAATACAATTTACTTATTTATCATGCTTATTGCTCTATCTCCTGCTCTAGACTATAAACTGCATGAGAGCAGGGACATTTGTTTTGTTTACTGTGCTTAGAACAGTGCTCAGCACAAAGGGCAATCATCAAATATTAATTGGAATTAATTCATGAATGGAAAGGTACCAGGGGCAAAGGTTAACAATTCTATGACTACCACATGCATACTGAACTGGAACAATTAAGTAAATGGATGATGAATGGCAGTAGCCAGGGTTCCCCCGTTGGGGTAGGAAGTTACAGCTATGCGAGGGGGAGGCCAGATGACCCATGTGGAGGTGGATTAGAGTTGGAGACATCAGAATGAACTCATGTTTATTTTAACAGTAATATAGAGAGTTGTGTATAAATATGTATATGGTTAATACATGCACACATATTTCCTTGCTCTGTCACGGAGAAGGCCGAGAAGCAACATCACCCCATAACAACAAGCACATCAGGTTTCAGATCTGGGTTTCTAACGCCATTCTCCAAAGAAAGAACACAGTGTTCCTTGGAGAAATGGCTGATTCTAGGTCTAGGACAGGAAATAGATGAGCCTGGAGCATCTCATAGGACCTAAAATAAGGAAGTGCTCAAAACTCACATGAATGGGGAGAGGGGGGCAAAGGGACACAGGAGTCAACTAAGAGAGCTCCCGATGGCCAAAACTGGAACAATTTGAGCAATAAAATATAGTAGTATTGGATTATAACCCAAAGTATGGAATTTCCACAAGTCTATGTTGATATAAATGTGATTAAGTAAATAAATGAGGGAGACGAGACAAATATCCACCACAGAAGAATTTCAAATAATTTATGTACATACCCTGCTCTCAAGGAAGTGGGACAGAGCTTCTCATCCCTTAAGTGTGGGCTGCACAAAGCGACTTTCTCCCAAAGACTACTATATAAAATGGGGGAAGAAAAGGAGTAATTCTACAGTAAAGAAACCTGACAAACACACCTCAGCCAGGGGATCAAGGTCAACATCAATCATGGTAAGTCACCTTGAGAGCATGTGCCCTTGCTAGAAAGTGAGACTGGCCCTTCCCTCTGTCATCTGCCTCCCCAAACATACACACCTGGTTATGTTTTTTAGTTGTAACAAAGTTGCCATGGTGATGTAAAATGTTAACAGTGAGGGAAAGTGAGTGAGAAATATGAGAACTCTGTAACCAAATTGTTATTAAAGAAAAAATAATATTCAGATAATACAGTAATGGGTATTATTATTTTCATTTTTCTTTTTAATATATTTTTATTGATTTTAGAGAGGAAGGAAGAGGGAGAGAGAGATAGAAACATCAATGATGAGACTCATCAATCAGCTGCCTCCTGCACACTCCACAATGGGGATTGAGCTCACAACCTGGGCATGTGCCTGACCAGGAAT
Organism: Myotis brandtii; assembly: GCF_000412655.1. Classification (NCBI taxonomy): domain Eukaryota; kingdom Metazoa; phylum Chordata; class Mammalia; order Chiroptera; family Vespertilionidae; genus Myotis; species Myotis brandtii. The sequence continues at coordinate 974,122 of NW_005363642.1, forward strand.
CCAACTGTGACCTCCTGGTTCATAGGTCAATGTTCAACCACTGAGCCACACCAGTTGGGCTGTTTAAATTTTTTTACCTAAGGGCCAAGGCATTGCTGAATATTGTTATTTCCATGATCTGAAAAAAAAATGAATAAAAAAATAATACCCACCCGGCCAGCATGGCTCAATAGTTGAGGGTCAACCTATGAACCAGGAGGTCACAGTTCAATTCCCAATCAGGGCACATGTGTAGGTTGCAGGCTCAATTCCCAGTGGAGGGCATGGCATGCAGGAGACAGAGGATCGATGATTCTCATCATTGATGTTTCTCTCTCTCTCTCCCTCTCCCTTCCTCTCTGAAATCAATAATACACACACACACACACACACGTATGTGTGTGTGTGTGTGTATGTGTATTTTTTTTAAAGCAAAAACTTCCTGGGGGGTGGGAACAGCTAGTCAATGGGGGGAAAGGAGACATATGTAATACTTTAAACAATAAATAATTTAAAAAATAAAAAAGTCCAATCAAAATCAATAAAATCTAAAGATAAACCTCCCACAATTCTGCTCTCCACTGCTAAATCAATGTATTGTATTCTGGACTCTCCCCTAGGCATATGTGAACACTGACAAAAATGTTTTACAAACATGAACATGGGATGATGCCCTACATTTTAGTAACTTGCTTAGTGTGGAGATTTGTGGATTTCCTCCCCTCTTGGTGCACCCCCCTCCACCGTGTTCTTCTGAATGGCTTGAGCTGTTCTGCAACATGGATGTAACAACTGACTGACCATTTCCTTAAGATGCACACTGTTACTGCCCATTTTCTTCCCACAATGTTCCATTGAACACCCTCTTACACACACCTTTATGAACACATGTGAGAATTTCTATAAGACAGATTCCTGGCTGTGGAACTGGGGTGTGACGGCACATTAGAAACATTGTCATCTTACTGCTAAATTGTCCTCTCATTATCCTGAGAATTAATTGCCTGGCTCCAACCTCTGCCTTCACTTCTTTGGTGACATTTCTCCTTGATCAAGATGGCTGTGGGGGGCCACTGTGATATCACAAATGTGGGGTGTGGAAGACCACACACCCTGTGACTGACCAACCAGGACCTTGGGGATAGCACCACCCTCCTCCTGCCATGCCTGGAAGTTCTGCATGTGTTTGAGATTCCTGGAGTCTTGGTGATTAGCGCCATTCTCAGCTTGGGGCTGGACTCAGAACCAGGGCAGAGGGAAGGGAGAGGGTGTGTAACATTTCAAAAATCAAATACGATATCATGATTTAATATTTAAAAAGTGACAACAAAAGAACTTTATCATACAAAGCATCCATTTATCATTTAGTTCTTCAATAAATATTTGGTTTACGTACTGATTACTGTTACAGGATTGCCATGTTGAACACAAGTTTCTGATCTCACAGAACTTATATTCTACTTGGAGACAATGAACACAATGAGTATCAGTTAGTGACAAGTGCTGGATTATTTAGGGTAACAGCCAGCTGCTAGAACAAGTAAACCCCCAACATTTCAGTCCTCCCGACTCCAGATTAGGACAAATCCCCCACCTTATAGCTCCAAGGGCCTCCTCTTCCAAGATTTATAACTATTTCTGTGATGATCTGATTAATGCCTGTCTCCCCCCACTAAACTGGAAGGCCAAAACTTGTTTTTTTCCTCTGTAGCCATAGGGGGCATCTTTCATTCCAAGTTTTTTCCTGTCCCCCTGCACAGTCTTCAAACCAAGAGACCACTCCCATCAGCCAAGTCGTCAGCTCACAAGTCCCCTCCACAGAGTGGCCTTCTCAGGCCTCCTTGTGGTACTATGCCCAGCCAGCCACTCTGCCGACCGCCAGCTCGTGTCCCTTCCGCTCTATGGCAGAGGGAGAGAAGTACACCATATTCTCACTCCCCTTTCCACAGATGACATTTCTGGGAAGCAGCAGTCCACAGACTTGACCTCCATGCATTCCTTGTGTCCCACAGGGTCATATGACTAGCTCACCAATGATGCGGGAACAGAAGTGGAGTGAGTCACTTCGGGCCAAGGCAGTAAAGAAACAGAGGAGCCTTTCCTACTCTCTCTCTCCCTCCGTCCAACTGGCTGGATGGGAACATCCAGGACATGCTGGAAAGCTATGTGCCGGGGTCCCTGAATGACTGCGTGGGGCAGAGCCACTGGCTCTCTCCCCGATGGGGACACCCACATTCAACACAAGTTCGCACAGCTGGCTCCCTCTCATCAATCAGCTCTCAGCTCAAATGTCAGTCAGGCCTCTCCCAACACCCTCCAGTCATTCTCTGGCTCATCAACTGATTCTGCACATAGTTGTGATAAACTTCAAAGTCTTCTGTTCATTTATTTGTTCACTTGAATACTGTCTGTCCCAACTAGAATGCAAGCTTCTTGGGGGACAAAAACTCTCATCTCTCTTGCTCATGCTGTATTCCCACTGCCTAGAATAGTGCCTGGCACATAATAGAAGCTCAATAAAAATGTGAATGAATGAGTGATACAGCGTATACGTTTCAAATACCTCATCTGTAAAACAGGGTAAATACCAAACTCTACCATTTCTTGGGGCTCCTCCGGGACCATGTAGGTTCACTTTAAAAAGTGCTAAGTGTTACAGGATTGGGGGTGATAATTTATAGTCGATCTAGACATGAATCAACAAAGTAAATGTGTTATTAACCTACTATGTGACTGGCGCAGCCCTCTTAGTAACTCAGTGGACTTTAGTTTCAAATTCATGGTTTTCCTATCTTGTTGTGGGTTTGGAGGTAAGGTTCTGGAAGTTTCTGGCTGCACCCCCTCTGGGACAAAGAGTACAAATTACCTAACTACCCACTGACCCCTTTTCTCCTTCCTAAGAGCCCCAGCTTTATTCTGAGGGGCAGGGTGTTCCCACAGTGAGGCAAACGGTCAGAAGGTGAAGTTGCTGGGTGGGGTGTCGGAAACTCTTCACAGGGTAGTGACACCTTTTATGCCCTCCTCTTCTTCCTTCCTACTTCCTTCCACAGTAAATACGGGTGAATTTCCAGGAGGGCCAAGGCTAGCCCTTAGTGTGCTTTTGTTCCAGTTAGAAAAAGACTTGTACTGTGAGCATTCAAATGGAGAAAAGACAGCTCCCGTGGACAGACACAGGCCTCTGGGTGCTGGGCCTGCATTTCTGAACCACCCAACCCTCGGCTGAGAGCTTCGAGCAGTACACCAACTGCAAAACCACCCACGGAGCCCGGGTTTGGGACTGTGGGACAATCGAGGGTGGGAAGAGCTTGCTAAGGGCAGAGCCACAAGAGAAAAGGAGCCGCCACACCAGCCCTGGAAGGCCTCTCACCTTTTCCTTTCGTGTTTTTGTTTGTTTGTTTGTTTTTAATTTAATGGTTTATTTGGAAATAAGGTCAAAGTGACAGAAAAGTTGCAAGAACTATTCAAGGTAATCCCCTTCCTGCAGACTGGTCAGTTCACATTCTGTTCCATTTACTCCGCTGCCCTCTCCTCACCGCAGCCCTCCCCCTTTCTCTATGTAGATCTGGACGCACTGCTCCTCCTCCTCTTCTGAATCACTTGAGAGCACTGGGTAGTCACGAAGCCCATCATCCCTAAGCACTCCGGTGTGGACACCCCAAACTAGAACACTAACCACCGCCAAGCCTCCTCTGCCTGCTGAAGTGAAATGTAAAACTTCTATCCAAAAATCAATTCTTTTGGCTTGCTGTTAAAAGTAACCACATCTACAATGTCACCCCGATGAATTCAATAAAAAGAAAGAAAAAAAATTTTAAGTGAAAATTACAAAACACAAGAAAAAAATGACAAAAATAAAACTAACCAAATCTAATACCCTCTGTGTCCCTACAACTCCTGGGGGACGTGGGAACGAACATAGGAAGCTCAGCGTTTCAGGCCGCTGCTTGCCCGCCTCCGCCCCACCCTGTGGGGCCCCTTTGATTCCTTACAGCTGCCGCACACCTTTCAGCCTCAGAACTTTCCAATGGAGGTAAAACTCATGTAACATGGAATTATCTTACAGTGAACAATTCAGCAGCATTTGGTACATTCGTAATGTGGTGTGACCATCACCTTTCTCTAGTTCTAAAACATTTTCATCACCCCAGAAGGAAACCTGTACCCACTAAGCAGTCACTCCCCATCCCCCCCACTCCCGCAACCACCAATTGATTTGTCTATGGATTTCCCTTTCGGACACTTCATATAAATGGAATCACACATCCCGTGCTGCCTCACAACTTCGTACCAGCTGTTTCCTTCTCCCAGATGCTTTTCCCTCCTCCAACTCGTCCTTTAGGAATTCACTTCACCAGCACTTCATTAAGCAGCTTTCCTGGGGCCTCAAGTCCCCCCAACACATACCCCAATAAAAATCTGAAGTTTCTCTTGTCAGCATTTACCACAACTACATTTATTCTATGAGGTAATTTCATTAGTGTTTCTTGTAGTTAGAAAGTTTATTAGGCAGGAATATGTCTGCCTTATTTCTCACTGTACGTTGACACCTAGTCCAGAATCTGGCACACAGTAAGGTACTCAATAATACTTTGTGAATTGACTGAATGAGTGATTATCTGTGGCTGGTGACCCGGGCAGCCCCACCCTGCCCTCACCAAGGGCCTCCCACATGCCCATATATGGACATGATGCAGGACAGTTCTGGCCATGGTCAGAGGTGCAGGCCTCTGCGACCTCACAATGCCCAGGCCCCCCCCGGTGTCTATAAGAGGCCCAGGACCAGCCCCTGGTTCACAGCCCACAAAGTTCCACCTGCTCACAGGTTGGCTGGCTCAGCCAAGGTGGTAACCCTGCTCCTGAGCATCTAGGCCAGTTCCACCCAGCATCATGGCCAGATACAGATGCTGCCGCAGCCGGAGCAGATGCCGCCGCCGGAGAAGGAGATGTTACAGACGAAGGAGGCGCTGCTGTCGGAGGAGGAGGAGGAGAAGAGGTACAAGGGGTCCCTATCTGGGTACAAAACCACAAAACGAGCAAGGCAGAACTGGGGGTTCTGCCAACTAAAATTCTCTCTCTCTGTTTTGCTTCCCCAGTGTGCTGCCGCCGCTACTCAAGGTGTAGAAGAAGATAAGATGCTAAAGGCACAAGCTAGCAAGTCCACACACTCTGCCTGAGTTTTACCGGCTACAAGACCCTCTTGCTGCTACACCTTGAACATGCCACCATCTCAATGAAGTGAACATGGAACAGGAGCCTGCTAACGAACAACGCCGCCTGTCAATAAATGTTGAAAAAATAACTCCACTCTTATGTCTTTGCTTTGAGAAGGGAGTTCAGGGAAGAGGAGGGCTGGGGATTAAAAGTGGGGGATGCCCAGCCAGTGTGGCTCAGTGTTTGAGCTTTGACCCATGAACCGGGAGGTCAAGGTTTGATTCTCAGTCAGGGCACATGCCCGGGTTGCAGGCTCGATCGATTCCCAGCAGGGGGTGTGCAGAAGGTGGCCGATCAATGATTCTCATCATTGATGTTTCTATTTCTCCCTCTCCCTTCCTCTCTCTGAAATCAATAAAATATATTTTTTAAATCATATATAATAAAGACCCTCACTCCGTCACGCCATCATAAGATGCAAATTGATTCATTCTGTCACGCCGTCACAAGATGGCTACACACACAGCGGAGGCAGGGTTCCCATAATGAGCCGTAATGAGCGATCAGCAGGGACCTGAGGCTGCGTGGTACTGGGCTGAGGTGGGGGACCTGAGGCCGCACCCCCGGCCCAATGGGGCTTGACAGGGGACCTCAGGCTGCACCCCCTGCCCGGTGGGGCTTGATGGGGGACTGCAGGCCATGCCCCCCACCCGACGGGGCTTGACGGGGGTGGGGCAGCCGGGTCTGGATCTCACCCAATGGGGATGGGGCCGGCCAGGTCTGGGTCTCGTGTGATTTCGAGGTGCACGCGGGTGTGCGAGGACTTGACTCTGGGTCTTGCGGCATGCCGCAGACTCTGACAGGAGGAAGATTTTCATATACATTTTACTAATTTTCTTTCATCTCTGACACTTCTATTATAAAGGGCAAATAGCAATATTAAAATATTTTCTCTAATTCCCTTTTAATGGGCATGGACCACTAGTAAATAAAAAACTCAGGAGAGGGGTTGAGGATGCCAAAAAGAGGGGGCATAAGTGACAGTTGTCACATTAAATCTTGTTCCAAACTCTTGACTACCAAGTCAATCAACAGCTGCCTCCCCAACCACCCCTTTAGAGGTCCCCCCCAGTGGGGACAGGAGTCGAGCCACGCTGTTTCTGAGCGCATCTCTCCCCAACACTGTGCTCCATGACTTCTGTTGGCAGCTTGAAACGGACCACAGAAATTCGTGCAAAAGCTACAAATCAGGACTTGCTCTCCCCTGTCCCTGTCACAGAGAGCCAGGTAAACATTTACCAGCTCTAGCTCATCCCTATATCCCACTAGTCCCCAAAGTGCCCACAGTTTTCGGCCCAAAGCTCCCCTCGGTCTGGGTACAGTGATGCCCAGGTGGTAGTTGAACTAAGCTTTCACATTTAACCTATGAAGGAAGCAACATGGTAACCTGACCATCTTGTCTACCCACTCGACCCACATGATACACTGAGGGCTTGAAACCCCAAGATGATGTGGAGATGGTTCACAAGACACTTTGGACATCGGCCTACTTGGCTCATTTCACAATCTCATGGTGGCAGAGCAAAGCCCACGGCTGAGGCTCTATTCCCTAAAGTGACAGGGCCACCAAGAACCTCCGAAACATGGCCATGATCTGCATGTTTCGGGCATCATGGTGTACAGGTGTTTTGCATTCACTTTCAGGCCCCATACCAACCTTGCAACATAGGCATGGACAACACTGTCTTTCTAAGTGAGGGCATTAAATGGGGGTCTGAAGTTGCTTCCATTACCCCAGTCGCTAGATGGCTTCCTATACCCAGTCAGATGATATGGCTTCCTATACCCAGCCCCCTTAATGCATATGAACACCGGGTGAAATTAAGCCTCTGTATTAGCTTCCTATGGCCACTGTAACAAATTGCCACACACTTCATAGCTTACAACTCAAATTTATTATCTTACAGAATTCCACAAGGGGTCTCACAGGGCTGGGCAGTCAAGGTGTGGGCTGGGCCATGTTCTCGCCAACTCTGAGAACCCCCACCTCCATCTCAAAGCCAGTGGCGAGGATCTTCAAAGCTCTTCCTGTGACTCTCCTGCCTCCTCCTTCCAACTTTTAAGGACCCATGTCACTACATTTGAACTCACTTAGGATAACCCAGGATGAGTTCCCATCTCCAGATCCTAAACTCACCCAGAAAGCTCAGGGAATAGGGCATGGTCAGACATCTCTGTCTATTAAAGGGAAACCAGTTGCTATGATTCTGATTCTGCTTTAATGGGATCATCTCTGTACAGTGAGAGGGGTGGGAAAGGGGGGGGGGAG
>NW_005363642.1:982045-996046 GCF_000412655.1 Myotis brandtii
TTAGTTTTATTCATTTCAAACGGGCCGGATCCGGCCCGTGGGCCGTAGTTTGCCCACGGCTGGCATAGACTCTGAAGCCCACCCTTGCCCCTTATTTGCAGAGTGACCTTGAACAAGTCATTTAACTGCTTTGTGCCTCAGTTTCCCCATTGGAAATGGGGATTATAACAGTGAGTAGTAAATGAGTGAATGTATGAAAGTAAATGAATGAAATGCCTGGCATACAGTAACCACTAGATAACTGTTGGATAGAAAAGCAATAATGAAGTCCCACACAGACCATGGCGCAGCCTCTCAGTGGTGAGGAAACTTCAGAAATGGCTACCTGGGGATTCCGACCCGCTGGATGAGAGAAGGGCTTAGATTTGGACAAGAAAAGGTTGGCAAAGTCCCGCCTGCTACAAGGGATCGGAAAGGGATGGCTTGCCCTTCCGGGCCCTGCTGACTGTGGACCCTGGCTCTGTTTTCTTCACAGAGGAGCCGGCCAGGGTGAGGACAATGGTGGGGTGGGGCTGCCAAGTCATAGTGGGGGGGCCACTTTATATACAAGTGCCCAAAGAGCTGCCGGCAGACCAGACCAACACTAACAGCAAGAGCAGGTGGGCAGGCCTCAGCCCTCCTCCCTGCCCCCAAAGCCAGCGACAGCCTCAACCTAAGCGCCTGACCTGCAATCACAATGGTCCGACACAACGCGAGGAGTCTGAGCCAACGCCCACAGCAGGAAGCCCAGGAGCAAGAGCAGGATCCGAATGCAGAGGACGGCCAGGTGGATGGGAGGACACTCAGAGGCTGCTATCACTATAGACGCAGGCGCTGCTCCCGAAGGCGGCTGTACAGGATCCACAGAAGGCGGCGGCGCTCATGCCGGAGACGCCGGAGACGCTGCTGCAGGCGCAGGAGGCGCCGCAGAGGTTAGGCTAGTCCTACTCGCTCACGCTCTGGGCACCTGACACCTCCAGACCATGCCCAGAAGGGCGGCGGGAGGCTCATGATACCCTGGGATCCCACCCCATTTGACAGTCCCAATCCCCAGCCCCACCCGGGTTCTCTGAATTGCCCTATGACTAGAACTCTCTTTTCCAAAAGGTTGCAGAAGGAGAAGATACAGAAGGTGCCGCTAAACCTTCCTGGGCCCATCCCACACCTGGTTGGAAATCGAGGAAAAGTCACCTGACAAGGAACCACCTCACATGACCACAGCAATCCCTCCATGCTGGATGCCCAAACCCTGAGCCCATAAGTTCTTGAGTAAAATGAGCAAAGTCATCTGCCAAATAAAGCTTGAGATAAGAAACTTGCTGGCTTGTCAGGGTCTCCTTTATGCAAATGATACAAACATGGCTTCCCTTCTTTGGGGGGGTAAGAGGCTGGGGCTAGGGCAGGGAGTTCAGAAGAGTGCTCCCGGGAGTCAGGCACAGGGTGTTACCTGTGACACACTGTGCCTGGGTTTGCCTTTTATGATGCTAAAGGCCACACTATTCCACCCTGACCTTCCCGTTTCCTTATCATCCCCATCTGCAGGGGTCTCTAAGGCCAGGCTCTCTAACTTAAAGAACCTTAAGGATGTGTTGGGTAGCTTGGGAAAGTATGCGGAGATGGGAAGGTCTGGCATAGAGGAAACAAAAGGAAAGGGGTGGATTAGGGTGAGGCCTGTGGGCCACTAGATTCTGAGATGGGACCCTGTGTACCAGTCAGCAGGGCTGCAGTCCCTCTGGGGGCTCCAGGGCAGAGCCCGTTCTCACCCCTTCCTAGTTCCTGGTGGTTCTGTCATCCTGGTGTCCCTTGGCTGTGGCCACAGCACTCCAGTCTCTGCTTCTGTGGTCACAAGGCCTCCTCTGTGAAATGTCTGCCTCCTCACGGGGACCCTGGTGATTGCATTTAGAACTCACCCAGCTAACTCAGGATAATCTTCCCATTCCAGATCCCCAGGGGGGCCCGGCTGGTGTGGCCCAGTGATTGAGCACCAACCCAGGAACCAGGAGGCCACAGTTAGATGCCCAGGTTATGGGCTCAATCCCCTGTAGGGGGTGTGCAGGAGGCAGCTGATCAATGATTCTCTCTCAACATTGATGTTTCACACTCTCCCTCTCCCTTCTTTTCTGAAATTAAAAAAAAAAAGTATAGTTTTTAAAAAAAGATCCCCAAGGGGTCATTATTCAGCTTATCATAGCCACCAAGGATCTGGGACAGAAAACTGTCAAACTTTGATTTACATGTTGGAAAATGGATACCAAGGGGACTTCACTCAGCCCTCCCCTGCTGAAATTGTGTCCTATGGGTATGTGTAGCTAGAGAGACTCGTGACCCAAAAAGCTTAGGAGCGCTGCCTTTAAAGGGTGATTTTTGGAGGACAGGAAAGAGAAGGGTTTTCGTTAGATTTACAGAAGTGTGGCTTACACAGAGGACACAGACTTTAAGTACACCTGTGTAGGCACCACCCAGGTCAAGAAAGTGAACATTCCCAGCCCTTCCTAACACAAGGCTCCTCTGTGTCTCCAGCCCCCAAAGGGAGCCACTATTCTGACCTATTGTCACATTCTGTCAGCAGCTCTCCTAGGCTGGGTATGTCTGGGACTCTTGCTTCTGGAAATTCTATCCCCAACTGCCATCCCAGCTCAAAGGGGGACTTTTATAAGAGCAAAAGAGGCCCGATGGAGGAGGCAACCTGGCAGGGGGAGGCAGCATCGGCCCTGGCCTGGTGTTCTGCCTCTGCCCTGCTGTGTAGGTGGCGAGCGCTCAGTGGGGCTGCTGGTGGCTGAGGTTAGAGTCAGGTGTCAAGACTCAGGAATCCGAGGGTGGGGAGCTCCAGGGGCACCTTTGTGATGTCAGCGCCCTGCCTACAACCCTCACAAGCCCCTCCACTTCTCCCCCAGAGGCCTTCTCGCCCAGTCTGGAGAGGCAGCCAAAGCAGGCATGGGTTCCCACTGTGCCAAGCTAGGCACAGGCCACAGCCGGGGCCACGAATCCTCCATGAAGAAGCTCGTGGCCTGCGTGAGTCAAGATAACTTCTCCTTGTCCTCAGAGGGTGAGGAAGAGGAGGAGGGAGAAGAGGAGGAGGAGGAGGAGGAGGAGGAGGAAGAGGAAGAGGAGCTCCCAGTACAGGGCAAACTGCTGCTGATGGAGCCTGAGAGGCAGGAGGAGGGCGCTGAAGACGACCCTGTGGCCCAGCAGAGCCCCGAGCCCAAGCAGACGCACTCCTGACCCCCGATGACGACCCAGGAAGAGGTGCCTGCTGCTGTTCCAGCGAGAAGAACTTTCAGAAAAAGAGCCAATAAAGTCTCCGAAGGAACTCTCCTCCGCCCTGGTCTCCTCAATCCTGTGCCTGTGGTACTGTGCGTGTGCCCCTGTGTATGTGTGCGCGTGTGCATGCCCATGTGTGTATGTGAGTGTGTTCAGGGAGGTGGAAGAGCAGGAGTCGGTGACAGCCTGCTCCTGACATCCAGCCAGAAGTTCTCACCAGGTCCACTCCCTGTGACTTCTCCTCCACCCTCCCCTGCTTTAGGGGGCAAAAATGTGGTCGCCTGGGTAGGAAAGTCATCTCAGCCAGTCCCCTCTCTGGGGGTGTACACGTAATGGGACAGAGGGGGAGCAGGAGAGTACACAGGCTGAGAGCGCCTGAGGGGCCAGTGTACGCTCCCTCAGCAAAGCCCCCATCCTGCTGCTCTAGCCACCGCGGTTCTGTTACGGAGTACTGGCTTGGGAGTTCAGAACACCAGGAATCAACTTCTTGCTGTTAGCTGTGTGACCTTGAGCAAGTCACTGTCTGTCTGTGAGCCTTGGCCTGCCCCTCCCTGGGTAAGGGTGAGATGAGTAGTGTCCCCTAGTCAGTGGGTTGGGAGAATTAACGGAAGCCTTGGGTGGGCCCAGGACAGTATTGTTGCTGGCTCCACCACCTCACTGGCCCTGGTTTTGGGGTCAGAGTATGTGGTAGGTCTTAGTTCTCAGTCCGTGATTCTTCTGCTGCCGCCCTCATATTCAAGGTGACACCCGTGCTCACAGAGGCTCACGTCTGCCTTTATCAAGTGGTCTGGCTGTGGGAGCAGGACCCACGTCCTCATGAGAGCCACAGGCAAAGGAAGCCCAGAGAAGCTGCCAGACACAGATATAAAACCCAGGCCCTGTGTCGACTTACTCTGGCCACCCTGTGGTCCATCCTGCCCGTGAAGAAATGACATGTGATCTCCACCCTCTGCCCTCAGTAGCCCCCAAGCACCAGCCACTTGGCTGAGTAGAATCCTGATCAGGGCTGTTGGGGAAGGGAGTGGCAGTATTTCCTGGGAACCCTCAGCTACTTTGCGGGGAGGGGGAGAGTGTTAGGGGTAAGGAGGCCTTGGGTTACTCAGAGGGGAAGCCACCATTAAGACATGCAGATGGCAGAGGGCAAGTGATGTCCAAAGCAGGAGGCCCGCTGTCTACAAGTCTTAACGGATTCCTACCCATGCCCCTGACCCAGTAACTCTGTCACCCAGCTTCTTCCTTTTATCTAAGTCCCAGCGATCCACCTGCCCATTCAGTCAAATATGTGTCAAGCCCCTTCTGTAGTCACTATGGGCTCTAGGATGAACAAAACACGGTCTCCGTCCTTCTACACACTCGGGCGTGTGGAAGTGGGGAATCAGCAGTGGAGGTGTGGGGGGAGGAGGACCCAGAAAGAATCAGCACAGCATGGCGACCCGCCCACTGAGCCCACACAAGGCAAGGCCATTAGAACAGAGCTGCATGTGCCTCTGCAATCCCCTCAGGCCCCTCAGTGACCATAAGGCTGGACAGGGGGACGGGGGGGCGGGGGGGAGGGCAGACCTGGGTTTGGATCCTGCCTCTGCCACTGACTATCTGTGACTCTGAGCCTGCTCCCTCTTTGTAAAATGTAACAGTCATGCCGGCCTCTAGGGTTCATTCGTTTCTTAGGATTGCTGGAACAAATGATCACAAACTTCGTGGCTTAAAACAACAGAAATCTATTCTCTCTCATTCTGGAAGCCAAGGTCTGAAATCAAGAAGTCAGCTGAGCCATCCCCCTCTCCCCCAGAGGTCCCAGGGGAGAATCCTTCCTTGCCTTGTACAGCTCATGGCAGCTCAAGGCGTTCCTTGGCTTGTGGCTGCATAACTCTAATCTTTGCCTCTGACTTTATGTGGTCTATTCTCCCCGTGTGTCTTCTCTTCTGTTTTATAAGAACACTTGTGCTCTGGTCAGTTTGACTCAACGGTTAGAGCGTTGGTCTACAGACTGAAGGGTCTTGGGCTCCATCTGGCCTGGGCCAGGACATGTGCAAGAGGCAACCAACCCATGTCTCTCTCTCTCTCTCTCTCTCTCTCTCTCTCTCTCTCCCTCTCTCTCCCTCTCTCTCTCTCCCTTCCCTTCCACTCTCTCTAAAAATCAATGGCGGGGGGAGGGGAAGAGGGAATATCCTCAGGTGAGGATTAACAAAAAAAAGAACATCTGTGATTGGATTAGGGCCCACTTAATAACCAAGATACACTCTTCTTAACTTATATCTACAAAAATGCTTTTTCAAAATACAGTCATATTGACAGGTTCTGGGGTTAGGACCTGGACATATCTTTTGGGGGCCACCATTCAACCCACTACAAAGGCTCACTGTGAGACTCAAGGACAAAGCTGCCTAGAAGGGGGGAGGGGTTGCCCCGAGCACAGCTACATAGAAAGTGCCCGTTAATGAGGGCGGCTGTCACTTGAATGATGTGATAAGCTTGTTAAGAAATAAACTGTAATAAAAGCAGATGATAGTAAAGTCTCATAACAAGAGGCCAAGTGTGCATGAGGACAGAGAAGGAGAAGTAGATGTGGGCTGGGGGGCCTGCCAGGGGAGGGGAGATGGAGACTGAAGGAGTTTCATGGGGAAGAGGGGGGCAAGTGCAGGCTGAGAGTGGCCAAGAGCTAAGTGCCATCTTTTTAAGTGGATGGAATGGATGGATTCCCGGCCAAGGCGTGGGAAGGGTTGGGCTGCTATGTGCTCACAGGGTCTCGTGTGCAAACCGATTGAGCTTTCTTCCATAGGTGCCTGGAGATCCGAGTGGGGCGGGCCTGATTCCTACTGTAGGTGAGGCTTCCTGAGTAGGGAGGGGGGTGGAGTCAGGAGGCAGGAATCTGAAGGAGGAAGAGGGTTTCCAAGTGCCTCCTGTGGCTTGACAGGCACTTCAGGTTCACAAGAATACCAGGAAGGAAGGAATGACATCCCTTTGTCAGATAAAGAAGTCTCACAAACCAAAGTGACCTACCCTAGATAGCTATCAGCACACACTGGGATTGAACCTTGCACTAAATCTCCAGAATTTAAATCTTGCCTGGGAGGTGGGCTTGCCAGGCAGCCCCCAGGACCACTCCCATTACTCTTATCATTCATCCATCCAATAAGCCATCCAATCTACTCACCATCCACCTACCCACCCATCTATCCTTGCTCTAGGTATCTATCTTATCAACCACTGAGGTCAGGACTGTGCCCTGGCCTCTAAGCAGCTAGGGGAAGTAAGAAAAGAGCTGGAATGTTAGCAATGTTTATTGAGCTCTTACTGTGGGCTGTCCCTGAGCCAATTGCTGGACACAGATTCTCTCATTTAATTTGTCTGGCATCCCTAAGAGATGGGCATTCTTATGTCCCCATTCTACAAAGACAGGGAACTGGGACTTGGAGGGATGAAAGCCCAGGTGAGTGACCCATAAGGAAAGGAAAATGTAGATCTGTGATGGGGAACCAGCTCAATATGACCCAAGGGTCCCTACTCTTAACCAACAGATGGGATTATTCCAGAGGGCCCCTGAAAATTGCCCCGCCCTAGGGGTTAGTGTAAGGGTTAGGGCGCTTTGTCCCAACCAGGCCACATCTGTTACACCCCCATGGTCTGTGCCATCACAATTGGGCCCAACTATATAACTGGGGGTTGCTAGGGACTCTGCAAAGCTGCGTGTGCTGGAAGAAGAGGAGGAGGAGGAGGCAGCCGCTGCCTCCCCACAAGTGGCTTCCCATGGACACCAAGACACAGAACCCTCCCATCACCCACACCCAGCCCCATAGCAACTCTCGGCCCCAAAGCCACACCTGCAACCAGTGCAATTGCAGCCACCACTGCCAGAACTGCAGCCATGGCTGCAGCCGGAGCCAGAGTTGCAGCCGAAGCCGGGTCTCCAGCAAAAGCCCAACCGGCCACCGCAGCTCACCCGGCCACCAAAACCAGAGTCCAAGCCCCAGCCCGCCACCAAGGCATCACAAACACACCATGCACTCCCACCACTGCCCCATGAGGCCCACCACCCACTCCTGCAGCAACACCAAGAACAGAAAGAACTTGGAAGGACAAGTGAAAAAGAGGAAGGTGGTCAATAGGAGACAGCAGGTGTACAAAAAAAAGAGGCGAAGCTCAGGTACTTTTCATGCAGGTGGGGAAGGGTGAGAGGGGCTGCCCAGCTGGACGTTGGGGGGCAGTGAGGCGAAGGCTGCAACCTCCAAGCCAAGAGGGAGAAGAAACTATGGCAGTTGTGTATATGGTACATTGCTGGACTAGTTCTTCCAATAAGTTGGATGGGTTGATTAGAAAAACAGATAGGTGGCAGGTTAACTAGATGGAAGGATGGATGGGGGATGGGAGCTGGGTGGATAAATTCATTAGAAGTGTGGTTAGGTAGAGAGATGAGTGATAGGAGGGTTAACTAGTTAAGTGGATTGATGGATGGATAGAAGAATGGAGTTGAATGAGTGGAAAGTTTGGATATGGTTGGAAGGATATGGATGGTGAACTGATTAACTGACTAGGTGTGTGAATGATTAGATCATTTGTGGATAAATAAATGGGCAGGTAAACTGATGGATGGTTAACTGGATGGATGAATTTAATGAACAAATGGATGAAGTTTCAATAGATGGGTAGCCTGGATATAGTTGAAAGAATTAAATGAATGCTGGATGAAAAGACTGGGTGATTCATGGATGAGTCATGAGTCACCCAGTCTTTTTATTTTTTCACACCGTCTTTTTAAGTGGATGGAATGGATGGATTCACATAGGTCAAAAGGAACTCGACCATAGTCTATGCTCTATCCATGCCCATATTTGATTACAAATGAGAAGTCCAAGACTCGAAGGAGAGGGTTAGTGACTTCATGAAGCACAACTATTTAAGGGTCCCTTTTCTGTTCCTATCACTTAGGGCGGAAATAAACTGAGATCGCACTCCATGGCTTGTTCCTGTGTCAGTTTCACCCAAATGAGAAACACCATCATGCGTGGAATGCTAGAGGGAAGTCAAACTTTTTGCAGGAACGTGTTACTACAAGTGATTTCTACGCAACAACGATTAAAGCTTGTACACTGGATGACTTTCCTTGTGTTGGCATTTTTATTTCAGTAAAGGTGTCATGTGTTTTGGGGCCTGGTTTGGTAGCACAAAGCAGAAAAGAGGTTGCAGAGGGAGCAGTGACATGCCTTGTAATGAGACCTCATGAAAGTGTAAGGAGCCATGCCAGCGCAGGGGCAGAAATGAATGGGGGGTGGAGACACCAAGAAGCCTTTGAAGTAGACAACACCCTGTTTGTGCAGAGCCTTCTTTAGCCCTACATGCTCCCACATTCATGCACACAAGTGTGTGCACACACGAGGGATGCCCCTGGGCCCACACACTGTTCATGTGATCCGCATGCAGTAGGCAGCCCGGGAGCATAGGAGACAGGTGGGAAGAGGGGTTAGAAATGTGCATTTTAGTCCAGTTTGAATCCTGGTTTACCCTAGCTCATATTTCCCTGCTGTGTGCCTCACTTGTTTCAACCAACTTTTAATCAGGGACCAAGTGTGTTCAGGGCCTGGGTGAGGACACACTAGCCCTTTCTCTGTCCAGAGAAAGAACATACATTGCCAGCCACAATAAGCTGTATCACGGGAGCAAGGCAACATAAAGCAGAGCAACTCTGGTGGGGCTCCAGGCCAAGGAAAAAGCATGTGTAAAAAACCTGGGGTCTTCCAAAGGCTGGGGTAGCTGGTACAGGGATACAGGTGGCAGGAAAGGAGGTGGGAGTGCCAGGAGGGACCAGGCTTTGCAGGGGTTTGCAGGCTGGAGAACTTGGACAAGGCCTAATAGGTACAGTATTTAAAGATGGTGTTGGCTGCTGTGTAGAGGCTGGATTATAGAGGACTGAAGGGACAAGAGGAAGAGCCATTGGTAGGGTGGGGCCAGGAGAGAGGAACTGTGGGGCGGCACTGGAACGCTCCAATACAGATGGGATGAGGGAGTGAGTTCCTCCTCCAGCAAACATTTCTTGTCGTTGTGAATCCTCACCTGAGGATATTTTTCCCCCGTTGATATTTTTAGAGTGTGTGTGTGTGGGGGAGAGAGAGGGGGAGAGAGAGAGAGAGAGAGAGAGAGAGAGAGAGAGAGAGAGAATGTAAGAGAGACACATTGATTGCTTGCCTCTCAAACTCGCTCGGACAGGGGCTGGGAATCGAACTGCAACCCAGGTATGTGCCCTTGACTGGGAATCAAACAGGAAACCGTTTGGTGATTGGGCCAATGGTCTAACCACTGAGCAATTGGTCAAGTCCAGCAAACATTTACTGGGCACCTACTTATACAGGCATTGGGCTAAGTGCCAGGGGGGAAAACAAAGGTGAAGAGAGCCCTACAGGCACATAGCTTCCAAATGAATTAGGAGATAAGATGCTGTGTCATTAGATGATCAGATCAATTACCAAGAGAAAGCTTCTCATCTATAAAATGGGTCTCTTGCTGGGTGGCTGGAGGGTTCAATGAGATCATGTGTGTGAGTGGTCTCTAGGCTCAGCACACAGTAGGTACTCAATGGCGCTTTGCTATTATTAATAGGGCATATAAAAGTGCCAGACAACATTTTTAAAAGAAATGCTAGCCCTGACCAGTTTGGCTCAGTGGCTAGAGCATCGGCCTGTGGACTGAAGAGTCCCAGGTTCGATTCCGGTCAAGGGCATGTACCTGGGTTGCGGGCACATCCCCAGTAGGGGGTGTGCAGGAGGCAGCTGATGGATGTTTCTCTCTCATGGATGTTTCTAACTCTCTATCCCTCTCCCTTCCTCTCTGTAAAAAAATCAATAAAATATATTTTTAAAAAAGAAAAGAAAAAGAAATGCTAGTTGCCAGATAAAAGGACTGAGGAATGGTCAGAGTCCCATGTAAATTATCTTCAAAACTCACAAGCCTTGATTTTAAGGTCAGACCCCAGTTTACACTGGCTCCCACAGTTCTACCTGGGGGACCTGAGACTGGTCACATTTGCTCTGAGATTTACTTGTCTCATCTGTCTAGCAGGGTAATGGCTCCAACCTCAGGAGATCAGTAACCCAAGGCGTGTAAGAGCACCTAGGCTAGCGCCGGCACACGGTTGCTTATTCCCTTCTGTGTTTCATCTGGGCAGAAGGAACAAGGTGCAACATGTGGAGGTGAAAGATGGGACAGGTGTGGAAATGAGGGGGGTGGCTGCAGTAGAGGGAGAGGGACTGGAAGGGGGCCTTATTGTGGTGGTTATTTCATAACGTATATAATATTTCATTATAAGTAATAATATGTCAATTATAGCTCAATAAAAAAAGAAAGTGAGTTTTGCACGGCAGGCAGTGACATACAGTGGAAGGTCCTCTTTCAGAGCTCAGCTGTGTGGCCTTAGCAAGTCATTTCCTCTCTCTGTGCCCCAGTCTCCTCCTCTATAAAATGGGACACTAGTGTCGCCCTTGAGGGGGTCACTGGGGTTCGCAGAGGGTCTGGGATACAGACGCCCAACTCAGTGTGTCCCTTGACCCCTCACAGCAGGGAAATGTTCCAAGTTGATACCACGTTTTCTCTGCGAGTGTGGGGTAGGGCCAAAACAGGCTGGAGAAATGACCATTTACTGAGCACCTACTAAGTACCAGATACTGTTTTTAAAAAATACATTTTTTTATTGATTTCAGAAAGGAGAGAGAGAGAGAGAGAAATATCAATGAGAGAGAATCATTGATCAGCTGCCTCCTTGAATGCCCCACACTGGGGATTGAGTCTGCAACCCAGGTATGTGCCCTGACTGGGAATCGAAAGTGACCTCCTGGTTCATAGGAGGACGCTTAACCACTGAGCCATGCCAGATGCTTTGACATAAAATATTTCCACTGAATCCACACACCCTCAGCAGGAGGCATTACCGTTCCACTTTGCAGATGAATGAGGTGAGATTCAGGTGAAATGATTTGATCAAGGTCTCCAAGAGGGCATGTCTAAGATCAGAGATTCATCCTTTGCCCCAAACCTGGTTCCTATTTAAAAATGTAAAGCCACATAATCCCATGATAGTCTTTCACATCACAGTGAAAGGAATTTGGGAAGTACTTTTAGGGAGCATGTTTAAGGGAGGAGATAGAGATAGAGGGTCAGAGGATAAGGTCAGGGAATTTGAGCTCCACTCACCAAAGGACCTCCCTATTCCCTGAACAGTGTCCTTTTATAATAAGATCACTGAAGGCAGAAGAGCTTCTATTATAGAGAAATGATCTCTATAATAGAGGAAGTGGACTGGGACCCAGACAGACTGGGTCACATGTGTGGTTTACAAACCCATCTTTAACCCCACATTTCCCTAAAATCAACAAGCAGAATAAATGGTGGCACAAACACAGATATCCAGTTATTTACACCAAGAAATTGCCATTCAAACCCACTCAGACACAGTGACCTAGGTTCACATGAGGATTCCCAAATACAGGCCCCCCACCCCCATATCGACAGGCAGGCTCTCACATCCCTCCCCTCTCACTGAAACACACTCAAACAAGCACTCGCAGACACATCCCCACCCTCTTACAGTCAGACACATGATGACTAGAGGAAAAACGTCAAACCACAGATTCATTCTTTCACTTACTTGGTTTGGGGTGGGGTGACAATAGTTTGGGGGCAGGCCTGCTAGAAACCCAAATTCAGGAAACAGACGCCCAACTCAGCCACTGAGGCTATACAGAGTCTGAAAGCGACCTAGCTGCCTTTCAAATGGTTAATTCCGGGGGATACTAGTGTGAGGTGAAGTCTGGGAAACAGACGCAGCCCTGCCTGGGGTAGGACTGCCCGCTCAGCTGCCTGGGCACTGTCACGCCTGCAGGCCCTAGATGTCACTGGGGGCCCCAGCAGTCCTGGGGGAGGAGGGAGCAGTCAGGGAAGAGGCTGCAGAGCCCGGGTTGAGGTGCCCATTTGAGGTACAATTCAGGAGGAAAAATACCCCAAACTCCGTAGCCACCCAGACCCAGAGTCAACTCCCTGCTCCCTCATTCCCTCTCTGGCTGATCCCAGGCCTGTCTCCTAACCTCTCTGAGCCGGGATCTGCACCTCATGCTTTGTGAAGAGGTCCAAGGTGCCAGGCTCTTCTTGATTGCTGCATCCCCAGCACTTAGCACAGTCCTGCACATATTAGGAGCTCAGTAAATATTTGTTGAATAAATGAAAGAGTGGACATTAAAGCAACGATGAGATGCCACTTGTGTACCTGTTGAGTGGACAAAAATGGAAAAGGCTTGATAACAACAAGTACTCGTGCAGGCACAGGGAAGCGGACGTGGCCAAATGCCACTGTGGAGAGGGTAACAGCACAGGCATATTGGTGGGCAACTGACAGTGTCTACTGGTGTTTAAAGTATACAAAGTGTTTCTCACACGTGTGCCAAGACCTGGTACGGGGAGGTGCAGGGCCACATTGTTTGTAAGAGCAAAAAACTAGAAACAATTTATGTGCCCATTCACAGCGGATGGCTGCATGGACATTGAGGATGCCTTTTTAAAAATATCATGCAGTTTTTTTTAAAAAGAATGAAGTTGATCTATATGTAGTCTATCCAGGTTGCCAGGATACGTTATTGGGTAAAAAGGGCAGATGGAGAAAGATATAACATTTACAGAGGGGAAAATTATATACAAAGCAACATTGTATTCTTATGGGGGGAAATGCAGGTATGTGAATGCATAGAAAAAGATCTGGAAAGACACAGAACAAGCTGGTGTCTGGGGTTACATCTGGGGAAGGGAAATGCTTGCGTTATTTTACACAAGGAAATAAAAAAGTAAATTGAGGGAGGGGGGAGCAAAGCATTAATGAAGCATCTAGTACAGCGGTTCTCAACCTGCGGGTCACGACCCCTTTGGGAGGCGAACGACCCTTTCACAGGGGTCGCCTAAGACCATCGGAAAACACATATATAATTACATATTGTTTTTGTGATGAATCACTATGCTTTAATTATGTTCAATTTGTAACAATGAAAACACATCCTGCATATCAGATATTTACATTACGATTCATAACAGTAGCAAAATTACAGTTACGAAGTAGCAACAAAAATAATTTTATGGTTGGGAGTCATCACAACATGAGGAACTGTATTAAAGGGTCGCGGCATTAGAAAGGTTGAGAACCACTGATCTAGTAGGTGTTCAGCAAAGCTTTGTTGACACTGAAAAGAGATAATACTAGAATGTTGAATAAACTCTGACTGCAAAGTGCTATCTTCTCTCAAGCCAATGGCATCGGTCACTTTCTGGGCTTGAAGGTCTTGGCAAGGTGACTCAGAAGGCTCTCCCCAGAGGGACCCATGCCCCAGGGCCGGCCCATTGCCTTTCCCGAGTCAAGCCTCTGCCTATAAACCAGTATGGTGGCACTGAGTATCTCTCCTGCTTACCTTCAGCTCATCTCCTGCCACTTGCCACTCAGGTCCTCAGTTTTCTGTCTCCAGGCCTGTGCCTGCATCATGCTCTGCCAGGAGTGCTCTCCTTTCTCTTGCCTGGGCTAAGTCCCACTTGTTCTTTAAAATTCAGGTCAAGGATCACCTCCCTCTGGACCCTGCTCAGGGCCCTGCCGGCTTGGCCAGGTGCCTCCTCTTGCACCAGCAGACACTGGGCTTTGCCACGTCATGGGCCATTGTCAAGTCTGCTGCTGGTCATTGTGCCCTGAAACAAGATGGTTCCTCACACTGAGAGAACCAGGCTGAATTCAACCTCTTGCCATAG
>NW_005363642.1:996119-1002157 GCF_000412655.1 Myotis brandtii
ACCCCCAGCCTGCTGTGTCGCTTCTTGTGTCTCAACTCATAGCTTGTGCAAATTCTTTTTCCCCTTTATGTCAACTACCAAAGGTAACTGCTACTGCTTCTTGCTGTCAGCTGCTGACACCTAATTTGCCACTTCTGGGATGGGGTAGGGTGGGAACCAGAGCAGCTTATTAGAATAGTATGTAAAAATAGAATAAATAGGCTCAAGGAAGGTCCTGAGGGATTTGCTGATGAAAAGGCACTGGGCCTGCCAGCTTGGGCTTTGTGTCAGTTCTTTGAGCCACTGGCTTAAGTCAATGTGCCTGAAGGCACAGGCTGATGAGGTGGGGGTGGGGAGCAGGGGCTGGAACCAGGGGTCTGGACTCCACAACCAGTGCTCTCAGGAATCCTCTTCCCTGCCCCTCCTATTTTGGAGTTATTAACACAAGAATAGTGACTGCTTTCTGAAAGCTGGTTAGTACCAGCCACTTCACATGATCTCCGACCAAGCTCTCTTTTCTTCACCTGTCACATGGGAATGAATAGGCCTGCTGCACGGTCCTCATCAAGTCTCCCCAGGATTGCCAAGGAGCCAGTCTTGTCATCACGCTGGAGTTCAGCCACCAGCTCATGTCATCACTCCCTGGCCCTTCGGCTTCCTCTGTCCGAGAGGAGAACCTTCCCCTTGGACTCACGTGTCCCCAGCGGCACAGCCCTTCCCCCGCTGTAACACATGATCTTCCTGCTGCTGGGAGGGGCTATGGTCTACTACACACACTGAAGCAGGGCTCACCGAAACACATCCACCAAGTTCCATCAGCTCCCTGGGTCATGCTTCTCATCTCGTAAATGGTGCCACATAATTTCCAGAACCATGAGTTAAAGGAAATAAGACAACATACCAAAAAGTTGTCACCAGCAAATGGTGATTCCCTTCCCAAGGTCTCCTGGGGAATAACGACTGACCCCAGAACTCAGGCCTTGGACTCCCAGAGCAGTGCTCTCACCTACAAAGCATGAGTGCCCCAGCTCTCCCTTAGGGGGTTTTACACCCATTTCAGGGGCTAGTGTGACATTCCAGGTGACATTCCAGGCCTGGGTAGGGGATGGTCAGGGACAGTCATAAGGTATGTCCCAAGGTCAATATTGAAGGTCATCATGGCTAAAGTCCTCGTTGTCTAAAAGGTCAGCAGCTAGAGGGCTCTTTCTCTCTTTCTACACTCAATCCTGCAGTGTCTCCTGGGCTTTTAGGGTTGTTTCCTGCAGTCAGGGTGAAATCCAAACCCCTCTCACCTCTTAGCAAGACCCTGCCCCCTCGGCTGGCCAAGCCCTAGGCCTCACCCCTAGCTTTTACACACATCTCCTTTGTGACCCTTCAGCATGCTCCTCCCTCCACCTCAGGGCCTCAGCACTGGCTCTTCTTTCTACTTGGACTTCTCATTACCCACTTTTAGAAAGACCTCAACTCCCATGTCACTACCTCCAACAGGCTTCCCTCACTGCTTTAGCTCACTCCTCCTCCACCCCATAAACACCTGTGGCTCCCTTCTCCCTGTTTATTTCCCCCAGAGCACTTTGATCTGAAAAAAATCCTGTGAACTCACTGTCTCCCCTACTTCTGCCGGAAGACCTGAGTTCCTGGTGCCTGGCAGACAGCAGGCACTCAATAAACACCAAAGAAGTGAAATAGATACCTTATTACCCTGATCTTGAAGATAAGAAAACTGAGTCAGAGAATCTAAAGCTTCCCCCAGGCCACATGCTCATTAAGTGATAGATTTGTTGTTGTTGTTATTGTTGTTATTAATCCTTACCCAAGGATTTTTTCCATTGATTTTTTAAAAAATATATCTTTATTGATTTTAGAGAGGAAGGGAGAGGGAGAGAAACATCAATGATGAGAGAGAATCATTGACTGGCTGCCTCCTGCACACCCCCTACTGGGGATCGAGCCCGCAACCTGGGCATATGCCCTTGGCTGGAATCGAACCTGGGACCCTTTAGTCCACAGGCCGACGATGCTCTATCCACTGAGCCAAACTGGCTAGGGTTCCACTGATTTTTTTTTTTTTCATTAGAGAGAGTAAAAGGGAGGAGGAGAGACAGAGAGAAACATCACATCGATGTGAGAGAGACACATCAACTGACTGCCTCCTCGATGTGCCCCAACCAGGGCTAGGGTTCCGGTCTGCAACCAAGGTACATGCTCTTGGCCGGGAACTGAACCTGAGACCCTTCAGTCCTCAGGCTAATGCTCTATCCACTGAGCCAAACAAGCTAGGGCTAAGTGACAGATTTAAACCCAGGCCAGCTGATAATAGAATCCATGCTCTAAACCCCACAGTTCAGGGCTCTTCAGAGGCACGGACTCCCATGGGAACCTTGTCTGCCCCACGTATCAGAAGAGAAGGAGGGCTGGGGAGCACTGGGGCAGAGAGCACTTTCAGGATGACACATCCTAACCAGGAACTGCTTTTCCCAGCAGGACTTTGCCAAAGCTGGAAAGAAAAACTGCAAAACTGAGCTCCAAGGGCCGGGTCCCTTATTCCTGGGTTTCCGGGGCCTGCCAAGTGGGGGAGGAGAACCATCCCACATGTCTGGCTGTGGCCCAGCAAGCTGTGGACACAGGGCTGACCCTGTTATAAGAAGTCACTTGTGCTGAGCATGTTCTCTGTGCTCGGCACTTTGCTTCAGGCTTTACATGCATTGATGCTCTATGAGGTATAAAGTTCCAGAGCCCACTTTGCAGATGGGTCAAATGAGGTCTAGAGAGGGCAGTTGCATGCCCTCTGGGGATCACACATCTGGGGAGCAGTAGACCTGGAGTCCACAAGCAGCCCAGGCTTGCTGTAGATTCTGAGCTCCTCAAGGCTCCCAGGCGGCCTAACTTCCTGTGAGCCTAGCACCAGGCCTCCAGAAAGAATGACCCAGGAGGCAGATGTTTGTCAACCAGCGTATTTCTTTTTCCTTTTTGGCATCTAGATTTGGTTTCGTTTTGAAATCAGAACTTTAGAAAATGAAAACAAAGCTATAGTAACTGTCAACGATGGCACTGAAGAGAACCCACATGGGTTTACCAACGGGGGCCTAGTCACTATGCTTGCACAACCAGGGTCTGGACGGGTTTGAGGAAGGGATACTTCCGTTGTGCAGGCCAGGAAACTGAGACTCAAAGGGCCCAAAGCCACAGAGGGCAAGACAGAGGCTTGGATGCCAAGAGCTTATAAATGAGAGGAAAGCTGGCAGACCTGTACCCACTCCTCCCTAGGCAGGCTTAGGATCCAAATGAATCTCTGATTTCTTTGGCATCTACTTTTTTTTCCAGAAGACAAAGTGGTCCAATACCCTGTGTATGAATCTTGGCTCTGCCCCATCTAAGCTGTATGCCCCTGGACAAGTGACTCCCCCTCTTAGCCTTAGTTTTTCTATCTGTAAAATGGGCAGGTTGGATTGTGTACACCAATTCAATAGTCTAAGGCAGTGATGGTGAACCTATGACACGCGTGTCAGAGGTGACACGCGAACTCATTTTTTTGGTTGATTTTTCTTTGTTAAATGGCATTTAAATATATAAAATAAATATCAAAAATATAAGTCTTTGTTTTACTATGGTTGCAAATATCAAAAAATGTCTATATGTGACACGGCACCAGAGTTAAGTTAGGGTTTTTCAAAATGCTGACACGCCAAGCTCAAAAGGTTCGCCATCACTGGTCTAAGGGCTAAGGCATTTACACACAGTCAGCTTTGGCCAACACATCGCAGGTATAAGTAAATGAAATGAAGGAGGGGCCTCCGCAGGAATGGGTTGGAGGATATCAGCAAGATGGGGAGGGGGGGAGTAAGAGAAGGAGGAACCAGTCCCCAGGGAGAAGGGGTGGCTCTCCTAAGAGACTGTCAATGGGAGTTGGGGGCATATGGGCCATCAGCTATTTATAGATTTCCCTCTGCCCAAGGAGACATGTTGGCAGGAAGAAAAGTCATGCAGGAGCCAGAACAGCCTGGCTGCTTTCTTTGGGCCTGGACCTCCTTCCCCCAGCTCAAATGAGAAGAGAAGGAGGTGCTACTCCTCCCCATGGCCAGCATCCAGGGGCCTGGTTTGCCCTGGTGAAATTCTCCTCCTACTCGGCTTGTGCCTCCTCTAACCTGTGCTCCCTAGCCTAGGGCTTCTAAGATGGGCATAAGGAAGGAAGCCATGTGTCTGCGGGCTTCAACATGCTGCCACACCCACAGGCACCCCTGGGTGAACAACAACAACAACAGCAAACGCCTACTGAATGCTTATTATATGCCAGGGACTATTCTAAGCACTTGACCCACCCATGATCACTCATTTAATCCCCACTGCTATGAGGGAGGTACTAGTACCATCTGTTTCACAGGTGAAGAAACCAAGGCAGAGGGGTTAATTACATGCTTAAAGGCACAAGGCTAGAAAGTCGAAGAGGTGAAATTGGAACCCAGGTAGTTTGGGTCCACAGTCCAGCTCTGGAATGGCCACAGCACCTGACCACTGGCACATGCATGGCTCTGCATCTTGTCACCCCCTGCACACGAGCGCATGCATGTGCATGCACATGTCCCAGGACCACCACACCAACAACCAACACTAGCTGCTGTCACACACTACTCAGGGAGCTGTTGGGGTCCTGGGGCTACCTTCTGTGTTCAGGGGGCTACCTTCTGTGTTCAGGGGGCTACCTTCTGTGTTCAGGGCCTGGGTTCTGCCTGGGGGCAAAAGGCAGGCAGGAAAACCCTACACCAGGGCTTCAAGGAGAGGAGCTGGCTAGTCGGCCACTTGAGAGCTGCCTGTAGAGGGCAGTGTATGCCAGCGTGAGGCCAGCCACCATGCCCTCAGCCTGTCCTGTCTTCTGTGTAACCCCCTCCAGACTCTGAGACTACCCACCCACCAGACCCAACCCTCATTTGTTTTCTTCCCTTCAAAAATACATGTTCCAGTCAGGCACCTACTCCATGCCTTTCTACCAGACAGGATCACTGGATCACACATAAATGAACAAATTACAGCCTAACCCACCATGCCCCCACATCCCACGCCTAAGGTGTGAGTGCTGGCGGAGGTAGATGCTTGACGAACAATAGGGGGGGGGGGGGCGGTGAGGTGGGGGGGAGAAAGGCCAGGATAAAACAGTCGGTTTTAAGAATCATCACACAAACCATCTTTTCGTTGGGCTCCAAAGTGCTTTTGGAGGTGTCCAGCTGCTCTCTCCCCAAAACAAAAGTGAGGAGGGCATGCCTCCTCCGGAGCTTTCCATCTGACAGTCACTGCAAAACAGAGCCCCGCCCCGGCCTCAGTTTCTCCAGCGTAGGAGGACGAGCCAAGGCCTCGGGGGACCTTGCCAGCCCCGCCCGGTTTCTGAGGAACTCGACCGGCATTGGAGCTGCCCCTCCTGCGCTACCAAAGGGTTCCTCCGAAGCCTGTGGTCAGGCCGCCACTTCCTGGGAAGCCCAAGCCAAGACCAGCTGCAGGCGGGGAGTGCGGGGGAGGCTGCCCGAGGCTCCCGGCTACAGGGGAAGGGCACGGCTGGAGTGGTCCCGAGAGGTCCGAGGCCGGATCTCCAGGTAGGGTGGGGAGGTCTGGCTCGAGCAGATTAGACAGAGACCTGCCTCGATGGGTACTGAGCCACCTGACAAGGAGAGGGCGCGTCAGGGCTAGTCCAGAATATCCTAAAGGTCTAGGCTGCAGAAATCTGCGGCTGAAGGCAGGGGGGCAAAACAGGGGCACTAGTTTGGAAGGAGGCGTCCGAGAAGTGGCCAGGGGGTTCAGGGACGAGGCCAGGGACCTTGATGGGGGGTTCCTAGGACAGGTGCGAGGCTAAGTCAGGGCAGGGGTCCTTGCAGGGTTGAGTCTCCCGGGTGTGCAAAAGGTCGAACTGGGGAGGCCTCCAACCAAAGAAAAAGAAACCGAAAGTGGCGCGGAAGAGCTGGGCCTGCAGGGGGGTGGAGTCTTGGGGCGGAGCGTCCTATCGCGGGGCCCCGCCCCAACCGGTTTAAAAGACTGGTGCAGGGGCGGGCGCGGAGCAGAGCGAGCTGCGGCCG
>NW_005363642.1:1002235-1002972 GCF_000412655.1 Myotis brandtii
AGCGCCCAGCCCCCAGGTGGGCCGGGCACTGGGCAAGGAGCGGGAGCGGGAGGGAGAGGGAGTAAACGGAAAGGAAAAGACGGCCTGGAGTCAGGCTGGCCTCGAGGACTGCGTGGTGGGGTTGCGGCCGCCACAGCCCCTCGCTCCTGCCGGCCCCACCTTGGCAGCCCCCCGCGCGTGGGGTTCCCGTAGCGCAGCTTTTCTCCTGCCTTTGCCCAAATCGTCCGGACCAGGCGCCAATCCCTGGCCTGGCCAGCAGGCGGCGAGCCGTAGATGGGACAGGCTTCTCCCTGGCACCTCTCTCCACGCCCCCCTCCGTTTACCCAAACTCTGAGAGCCAGCTGGAGGCTGGACCCTGTTCCCGGCGAGCCCCATCGCCTGGAAGTGCTCCGCGCACCTGGAAGTCCATTTTCAAGATGAGCCCACTGAGGCTCAAAGGGGCCGAGCGGTCTAGGTCCTGTACCCTCGGCCCTTTAGGGTCAGCGGCTCAGCCTTAAGCCGCTCTCCCACCCCACCGTTGCCTCGCGGCCCCTACCTGTCCATCCCCACCCAGACTCCGCTCACTGCCTGTGTCTCCCCCATCAGCGCACCCCCGGACGCTATGGCCCACCCCTCCGGCTGGCCCCTCGTGTAGGATGGTAGCACACAACCAGGTGGCAGCCGACAATGCAATCTCCGCGGCAGCAGAGCCCCGACGGCGGCCCGAGCCTTCCTCCTCTTCCTCCACGCCCGCTGCC
>NW_005363642.1:1003006-1006143 GCF_000412655.1 Myotis brandtii
CTTGTCCTGGGGACCCCTGAGCGTGCACGGGGCGCACGAGCGGCTTCGCGCGGAGCCGGTTGGCACCTTCTTGGTGCGTGACAGTCGCCAGAGGAACTGCTTCTTCGCCCTCAGCGTGAAGATGTCCTCGGGCCCCACGAGCATACGCGTGCACTTTCAGGCTGGCCGCTTTCACCTGGACGGCAGCCGCGAAAGCTTCGACTGCCTCTTCGAGCTGCTGGAGCACTACGTGGCGGCGCCGCGCCGCATGCTGGGGGCCCCGCTGCGCCAGCGCCGTGTGCGGCCGCTGCAGGAGCTGTGTCGCCAGCGCATCGTGGCCACTGTGGGCCGCGAGAACCTGGGGCGCATCCCCCTCAACCCTGTCCTCCGAGACTACTTGAGCTCTTTCCCCTTCCAGATCTGACCGGCTGCGCAGGAAGCATTAACTCGGACGCCTTATTATTTTTTATTATTAATTATTATTTCCCTGGAACTATGTGGGTTCCCTTCCCCGCCTGGGTTGGAGGGAGCCAGTGTGGGGGGCGAGGTCCCTCCCCATCTTGGCTGGAGATGAGGCCACAGACCCCTCCCCAACTCTTGGGGGCGTGCCCCCCTCCTGGTGCTCCCTCTGGGTCCCCCTGGTTGTAATAGCAGCTTAATTTAACTGTATCTGGGGCCAGGACCTCAACTTGTACCTCCTACCTCTTCATGTTTACATATACCCAGTATCTTTGCACAAACCAGGGGTTGGGGGAGGGTCTCTGGCTTTATTTTTCTGCTATGCAGAATCCTATTTTATATTTTTTACAACCAGTTTAGGTAATAAACTTTATTATGAAAGTTTTTTTTTTTAAAAGAAAAATGGTTTCTAGAGCGTTTGCTTTGGTCAAAGGTTTTCCTTGGTTCTGAATGGGTCCAGGGGAAAGGGATCCTAAGACTGACCTGTTTGGCTGGAGGTGGTGTGTGGTCCATATTCTGTGGCTATGCACTCTGCTCAGTTCCCCCCACAGCTCTTGGGGGTAGAGGAACCGCTGGTCTAGTTTTGGTATTGTTTGTCTGGTTAAAATGGCAGCTCATGTTTGAGCACTTAATGTGTACCAGGTCCTATGCGGAGCTTTACCTGCTTCCATTTACTTAATCCTATTGAGACAATCCTATGAAGCAGGGCTCTTTGCCCATTTTACAGAAGAGAAAACCAGTGTAGGGGGTAAATTTGCCTTTGGTCATTCCTGTGTCAAAGTAGACACTTGGGTTTTTACTGGCTGTCCACAGAGACTGTTTGAAATGGATGACACAGAGAAAATTTTATTGTGACCACAATAACTTCTAGGAAGGGATGGGGGAGTGGGGGCTTGATGATTTTTGGAAGGAGGAGTGGTACATTCTGAAATTCAGCATCAAGGGAAACATTTTAGATGGGATAGAGGATACAGGGTTGGGCCTGACTTCCTTCTTCCCGCCCTGTTTTGTCTGGTGTACTTTTTGGTGAACGCATAACTTGGAGTCAGACGAGGCTTTGTGGTCTGTGGTGGCTGGAGGGCCCTGCTAGCGGCAATTCCCTTTGCCTCTTGGGGCCTCAGCATGGGCCTCAAACATGGGCTTGTTGGAGGAGGTGGAACCCTCAGCAGCAGGTGTCTAGGCATCACAGAGAAAGTGATGTTTTCAGGAGCCGGGGGA
The DNA here is from genome assembly GCF_000412655.1 of Myotis brandtii. NCBI lineage: Eukaryota > Metazoa > Chordata > Mammalia > Chiroptera > Vespertilionidae > Myotis > Myotis brandtii. The sequence goes on from NW_005363642.1 coordinate 1,004,663, forward strand.
GGGAAGAGCTGCTCTAGGATGTTTGAAAGTCCCCATGATACGGGCTTTAATGTCTCTGACCGGCCTGACAGATAAGCCACGCTGGCCACTCGGGGCTGTGCTGCTGCACCCAGTGAATTGAATCATGTTCAGGTATAGGGTTAAGCAGACATCGCACTTCATTTTTAGAAGTCAGAATGGGCCTCTGCAGCCTTGGACATGCTTATGATGGAATGTCCTAGTATTTAATAATACCTTTCAGACTCGAAAGTGCAGCATAAAATTAACTTGAAATTTGGAGCTGCCCAGGCTTGTCTTGGGATTAAATAGGCTCCAGACCTCAAGGTTAAGGATGGCCCGGAGAGATTTAGGATCTCAGAGAGCTTTGGCAATTTCATCCTTTAATAAAATGGGGTGGGAGGGAAAGGAGGTGCTGTGAGGTCACTGGCTCCAAGGAATCGCTGCTTTTTCTTCTTTTATCTACCTCCTTGCCCTTTGTTCTCTACTGTGTGGATCAAGTTCTGTCTTTGTTCTGACTTTCCCTGTCTCATACCCAGTTTGGGCAGGGCCTGAAAAAAACACAAATCCAAGAAGGCAGTGCTTGGGGACACCGCAGACACTTAGTGAGTACTTAGTGTGTGTAAGGCCCGGTGCTACCTTGTCTCATCCTCACAACTGGCCTGCGAGTTAGAAACCTCTCCCCCCTGTTTATAGGAGGGAAAACAGGCTCAGAGAGGCACAGGACACACAGCAAGTGATGGAGCCAGATGTTCAAACTTCGATTGTATTGCCTCGGAGGCTGGGTACCACTAGGTAACACAGCGTCCCCCGAGGGCCTAACGGTCGCAATAATAATAACAGCAGCAGCTGCTAACATTTACATATAGCGTTACTGTGCAGTCACCATTCCAACCCCCTAGTTACCTATATTAAGACATGCAACCTTCACCCGAGCCTTACGATTTACTATTAACATCTCCATTTTACAGATGAGGAAACGGACACTCATCTAAAGAGGGATGAATTAGAAGGTAGTTGACAATGTTTTCAGGGTTTTTTCCTACTTTAAAAAAAGTTTAAAAGCCACGTCTTCATCACACAAACCCATTCTCCCTATAAAACCTGGAGCAAAACAGCTAAGAAAAAAAAAACCCCTCTGACCACACTCCCCAGAGCTGGCCCCTTCTCTTTGTAAGTCATTAAAAAAAAAACCTATGCTAACATATGTACAGTGGCATAAAATGACCTAAAAGTCCCCAGGGGCTGTACTCCAAGCCCCGTGTGACTGAGATCCTGTGCAGACACCGGTGCAGAGGAAAAGGGCTGGGGGGTGGCGCAGTGTGTGCCATGTGGCTTCCCCTTCAGTGCAGATTCTCTCAAACCTCAGCTTTATGATTCAGCAACGCTGATGTCAATTTACAAGAATGAAAAGTGAGAGGAGGGTTTGTGTGTGTGTGTGTGTGTGTGTGTGTGTGTGTGTGCATGGGCGGGGGGGGGGGTTC
>NW_005363642.1:1006324-1027690 GCF_000412655.1 Myotis brandtii
TGGGGGCTCAGTGCCGCGGAGGTACCCTCCCCAATGAGAGTGGGTGAGCTGGGCAGCACAAGGCATACAGAATGGGAAAGGGGCAGCTCTTTACCATAATGGTGACTGCATGCAGGTACAGGAACAGGCTTCAAGCCACATCAAAGCCACCCTGAGCCAGGGACTCTGATCCCCATTTCAGAGATGAGAAAATGGAGGTACAGAGAAGTACAGTCACTTTGCTCAAGGTCACACAACTCAAACATGATAGCCAAGACCTGCACCAGGGCCATCCCTCTCTATAGATCACTGGTTTCTTAAAGAGTGGGGGAGGGGAGGGAGGAGCCCTGGGGAAATGCATGTTCCTCGGCCTCACCTCAGCCTGCGTGATCCTCCTAAGCTTGTGAGTCGATCTGTTATTGTCCCAGAGCCAGGAAGTGGAGCACTGAGCCTCTTCCTGAGGTGATGCACATAAAGCACTTAGCATGCAACCTGGCAATAGATCTCCGAACGATACGGTGCTCAATAAATGATCGCTGGGTCCCTACAGCCCCCATCCACTAGGCACCTGCTGTGTTCCAGGCATTACTCTAGGCCCCAAGGACACTTGAAGGGACAAAGTCGAGGGAGTCCTGTCCCTGTTATTCACGGCCTCACACAGTAAATACCGCAACTGAACATGAAACTAAAGAAACAGGAACATTCCAAGCAGGGATAGTGCTCCAGTGAAGACTCAACAAGGTGGCTGGATGAGGGGGTTGTGGTAGGGGGGTGGCATATTTTAGAAAGAAAGGTCAGGAAGGTTCCTAAGGGGACACTGACATTGTGCGTGGAATGACAGGGCGGAGCCAGCCTAGGAGACGGGCATTCCAGGCAGAAAAACAGCAAGTGCAAAGGCCATCGGTTGGGATGAGTTCAGTGCATTCCAGAAGGCTGGCCAAGCTGGAGGGGACTGAATGAAGGTGAGTGCCAGGCGATGAGTTGGACGGGGTGGGTGGTGGGCAATGGGCAGGGCCAGGGTCCTGTAGACCATGGTAAAATGTATGGATTTGAGGTGTGGGAGGGAGCCTGGGGGTGGCCTGATTGAATCTGTGTTGTGACTACATCCTGACTTCTAGCTAGAGATGGACTAAAGCAGGGAGGACTGGTGAGAGGGCGTTAGGCTTCTTGCCTTATGTGTGTACTTGTGGGGGTGAGGGGTGTTCATTCTTGGCCAGACCCTCAGCTCCAGCCAATCAGGCCAACAGCAAGGAAGGGCCAGCCACAGGAATGCTGAGACCTGGCTGAACGCTGGGCCTGAGCGTGGGCTAGGCCTGGAGTGGCCAGCCCTGGGGCAGGCATCCATCAGAAACCACAAGCATGACCAGACCCCAAGCCTGGGTCTGAACAGAGCCCCAGGCATGGCCCCCAGGCTCCAATGAGGGGCTTCTTGGAGCCGTGTCCACCCCTGCGGGGCAGAGCGGGCCTCCACTTTGGAGAAGGAAGCAAAAGGCCCGCGAGGAGGTGGACGGGCTGGCTGACACAGGGTGGGTGTGGCCGGTGCTCCCTGGAGGCTTGTTCTGCATCCCCTTCCCTGGCCTCCACCATCACCATCCAGACTCTCTAGGGCTCGAGCTTCAGATAATAACAGGCTTGGCCTCATTCGGGGGGATGGGGGGTGTCTGAAGACCCCTCCGAGCAGGGATGAAGTTTTCAGCGAGGCAAATTCACACGGGACAACGGTGCTCGAGGAGGGCGCTCCAACTCTACCACCGACCCTGGTCCCGGTCCCGGCACCTGCCAGACAACCCCGAGGGACACCTGGGTTCCCCTCTCCACAAGGACTGGCCCCAATATGAACCTACCACCCTGTACACAAACACCCGGGGCGGGGTCAGGCATCGCCAACCCAGTCCCCCAAGGACTCCCAGCCGCGCTCAGGAGAAGGCCCGCCTCCCACGGGGACCCAGGGGCCTGCAGAAGGCCCTTCCCCACGCTTCCGGCCGCTGTTCTCCCACGCTCCCTCCTGCTACTGGGCCTTTGCACATGCTGTTCCCTCACCTCCTGCGTCGTGGTGTTTCCCAGCCGGTTTTGAGGTAAAGCGCTCATACAAATAAAAGGCGCCTTCACCAAAGTCCGAGGTCCCGCACGACTCCCGACTCCCGCGCTCCTGCTCCCGGGCGCCACGTGCCCGCGCGCTGATGACGTCACCACGCCACTCCGCACGCAGCGCCCCCGCCCCCAGCCCACCCTACCTCGGCCTCTGAGCCTCTGTGGGCTTCTGGCCCCTTTGCCTCTGCATGGTCCTAACGCCGACCTATGCATCTGCCCGCTGGACACTGTGGGCTTTGTGGACTCTGAGAGCACATATCCTAAGGACATGCCAGGTCAAGGCCATAATATCGGGCCCTCCTCCATCCCCTCGAGTCTACAGACACCAAAAAACGCTTCCATTTCATCCCAGTCCACAACCTCAGGTCTCAAATCCTTTTTTCTTTTTCTTTTTTATTTTGTATATATTTTTTTTCCAAACCCTCTTTTTCTCACTTGGACATGGGATTAGTAATTGTACCCACCCCATGGGTAAAATTAAATAAAAAGGTGCCTGTAAAGTGCTTAACATATGATAGGCAAACAATCATTGGGACTGGCCCTCTGTTTCTTGACTATTGCATTGCTGCTGTTTTAAAACAATGCCATTTATTGAGCACCTAATGGGTGCTAATACTTCATCCCGGCTGCATCGTAAAGAGACAGGCTCAGAAAGGTGAAGGAGTTGCCCCCACGCATGTGTAAACGGCAGAGCCACGTGCTTGATGCCCAAGCTCATGGTTTTATCCACTACAAAGGTCAAGGGTTCATGAATTTATGCTTTACTTCTAACATCCAGGATCACCCTGGAGGATGTTCAGAACCAGCCAGGGCTCAGAGCATCTCACTCATCTGCCCCCTTTTTAAAAATATATATTTTTATTGATTTCAGACAGGGAGAGAGAGATAGAAACATCAATGATAGGAGAGAACCATTGACTGGCTGCCTCCTGCACACCCCACGCAGGATCGAGCCCACAACCCAGGCATGTCCTGATTAGGAACTGTGACCTCCTAGTTCATAGGTCGACACTCAACCACTGAGCTACACTGGCCAGGCTCGCCCCACACTAACCCTTTCTTTACAGCACGGGGTGGGAAGCCAGGAGAAGCAGTGGGCTGATAACTTCACTGCAAGGCTATGTCCGATTTTAGCCTAGGAGAGTGGCCAGGGCTGCTTGGTCAGAAGGGGTCCTGAGGAGTGGTCCTGGGACAGCCTTGGGAGGGGCCATGGATGCAAATGAGGATGGGCAAGGACGGGAAAGGTATGAGCCAGAGAGCTGGAGCCTGTGCAAGGGCAGGGCTGGGAGGGTGACATTCAGGGCTGTCCTCACCTGGGGACCTGCAGGGGCCTGTGTGGTGACACAGGTACTCCCACACCTGGGTGCAGCTGGGAGGGGCAGCCAGAGAGAGGCCTGATGAAGGAGAGGAGGGGGCATGGCCTGGCTAAGCCTTGGAGGGCCCTCCTCACCAACATTTCCCTCTGGGAGGCAGCACAGAGGAGCAGAAAGAGCTGGGACCCAGGACCTGGGTTTAAGTCCTGACCCTGTCAACTGTATGACTGTAATGGCCTCATCCATAAAATAAGAATTAGACTCAAATAGACCCACTTCTCTGTTTCAAAAGGGTCATAAGGATCAAATGATTTAATATGAGTGGAAACAAAATGAATCATCACCCAAATATAGAATTATAATAATAATTTTTTTTTTTTTTAGCACACAGGTTGCCCAGATGTATTTTAATCAGCATAGCGCATGAAGTCAGACAGACCTGGTCCTATTCCCAGCTCACCTTTTACTACGAACTGCCATGGCTACGAGCTCGCCCACGTCCAATGCTCACTAGGCATTAGGCATCATTCCATGTGACTCATGCACAATATCTCATTTAATCCTCCCAAGAACCATATGAGGCAGGTACTATTTTATCCTCATTTTGCAGATGAGGAAACTGAGACACCAAGAGGCTGACATTCCCAGGGTCTCTCACAGAGGGAGGTGGCAGAGCCCAGGGGATTCTAACACAGGAGCCCAGTTTTATAGCCACCCCCTAATTTTAAGCTCTAAGCGGAGTCTGTCAAACCATCAGACACGACAGCTTCTCTTTTATTATTTTTTGCCAGATCTATTCAAGTTCCAGCTGTTCTGCTACTCAATTATTATTTTCTTCAAATCAAGCTATTTGTAAGTTTTCTTTGAAGGGAAACATCATTACCATACACAGGAAGCCAGAATCACCTGCCACAAAGAGATGAGCCTTACAGAATGACATCCCAACAATGTTAGTGAATTCTAGCTAGATGTTGGTGTCTTGCTCTGCTTTGAAATAAGGTCTGCTCTGGGTTTAGTTGAAAGGGGGGAGGGAGGGTGGCAGGGAGGGGGGGGAGAGAGAAAGAGAGGTGTCAAGTGTCACGTGTTAAAGACACAAGAGACTTTCTCCTTGATTTAAGCATAAAGACTACAAAAGAATTTAAATAATAAATTGCTGTTTCACAGCAGGGGCAGGGCTCAATGTTTTATAAAACTATCCCTGTGTCCCACCTAAAACCATCGTCCAGAAACCCTCCAGGGCACCCATCCCCCGCCTGGGAAACGCTGCCCAGCTTGGCTGCCAGCTGTGTGCTGTGGGCAAGCAGTCCCTTCCCTGACTCTGCGCCTCAGTTTCCTCACCTGTGAAATGGTATAAGCATCCACATCTCACAGGGTGTAGAGGATTAAAAGGAAGCAATTACAAACTGTTACTCGTGGAGTTCATGTTGTGTAAGAGGCACGATGTTGGCAGGGCAGGCTGGGTGCTCCGGCAGGGGCCCTATCCTCATTCCCAACTTGAGAGGCTGAAACTGAAACCCTGACGTGCCCAGCCATTTACCTCTGTGCCATTTGCCTCTGTGCTAGCCTAGTGACAGGAAGGGCCACAGTTTTTGGAAGGTGGGTCAAAGTGAAACTACCTCTGGTCCAGCTGGGAGGGGCCTGGGAGGCTCCCCCAGCCAGGTGAGCAGGAGCGTAGGGGAAGGGAAGGGGGAGGGGGAGAATACACACTTGATCCTTAAAGTGGGCCTCCCCTTCACTGGATTGGGAAACTGAGGCTCAGAGATGTGGGTACTAGGAGGAAATTGGGTCAAATTGGCAAATTTGATCACTTCACACCCCTGGTCAAACACACTCCTTAGCTCCCACTGCAAGTGAGTATACGATTAGCTCCCGCTCTGTAGCCTTTCTAGGTTGGTACCATTATTGTCTCATTTCACACTCAAGGCAACTGAGGCCAGGAGTCCTTGTCTCTGATCTCACAGCTGGTAAAAGCAATAGAAGCAGAATTTGAACCGAGCAAGATGATGCCGGAGTATTCCAACGGCTCCCAGCTGCTAGATAGGAAGATTCCCATGGGATTTGAGGGTCTTCACCACCTGGCCTCAACATACATTTCTAGCACACTGTTCTCTTCATACTCCCCATCTGCTACCATCATCCCCGATTTCTCACCATTCCCTGGGCCTTTTGAGCAGCCTGGGGAAAGCCTTTGATGTTTTCCTTGCTCTGCTTCACTTGGTAAACTCTTACTCAACCTTCAAAGCCCAGCTCAACCATCACCTCACCAAGGAATCCCTCCCTGACTCTACCGGGCCCCACTGCCTCTGTTACAGCGCACATCAGGATGCTAAGAGGTTTGCTTGGTCTCCTAGACTTGTGAGTGCCAGGAGAGCAGGGACCATCTTGTTAGCTGTGTGATACAAGCAAGTTACTTAGCCTCTCTGTGCCTCAGTTTCCCCATTATTGTCGTTGCCATCTCCCAGGACTGTTAGGGGGAGGAAGTGCGTTGATATCTGTAAAGTGCTTAGAAGCATGCTATATGAACAAAGTTCCCTAGAAATGGGACAGCACTCCACAGTGACAGGCTGACAGGCTGACAGGCTAACCTGAGGAGCCCCGGAGAGAGGATGTGCCAGGGCACACAGGTGAAGGAGTCTCCAACACAGCCCTTTTCTGAAGTGCAGGTGTGCCACCCCAGCATCATCCCCACATCAGGTATGTTGGGCATGAGACTAGCAAAAATTCTCCTACATGTTTGTTTTAATGTGAATTGGGGGAAAATGCATCACCTCAAACCTGAGAGATGCTGGCTATTATTACCTGAGACAACACGAAAGTAAGTATATAGATTTTTTTAAGTTGGGAGAGGGGCATTTGGTTAGAAAACGTGGTGAAATTTTGTCTGAGGTGAATGATGAGAAATGCTGGATTAATGTAAAAAGAGAAAGTGTGGGGGCGGGGGGGAGCCAGAGAGTTGGAAAAAAGGAGAAGGGAGAGGAGAGAAGGAGATGGAAAAAAACAAGAAGGAAAAGAGAGAGAGAGAGAGAGAGAGAGAGAGAGAGAGAGAGAGAGAGAGAGAGGGAGAGGGAGGAAATAGAGTGCCAAAGATTAAAAGAAAGGACACAGAGATGGATGGGTGAATGAATGAATGAGTGAATGAATTAATGAATGAATAAATGGGTGAAGGAATAAATAATTCAAGGCCTGTATAAACTAAAGAGCAAATGAATGAGGGAGAAGCATTGGTGGCCGAGCCGAGTGCCTGGCCCTGCTTGGCTCTCATGTCTGTGTGCCAGGCCATGCAGGGCCTCTCTGGGCTCCAGGCCTGGTCCATGCCCTGAAGTGTGGCTGTGCCACCACTTGATCCTGCGAAGCCATGCCTACAATACCCTCCCCTTCCAACCAAGTACCTTGGGCACCTACTCCACGCCGGCCCCAGAAAACTGAAAGTGAAAGCCATCCTGAGCTTTGCCCAGGCCTTCCTGTTCCTCAGCTGGTTTCTTAGAAATCAGCCGCCTGCCTTCCAGCTGCTGCCAGGACTTCCTCCCTCACCCAAGGAGGTGCCGCACTGCCCGCAGTAATGGGGTGGAGTCCTGCGTTGGAGTTGGGGACCATACAGTGTGGGGATTATGCATTCATCCCACAAGCATTTATTCATGCTCCCCGAGGGAGCAGATGAATCTGAGAAGCTCAGAGAGTTAGGAGAAAAGGACCCAGGGGTGGGCAAACTTTTTGACTCGAGGGCCACAATGGGTTCTTAAACTGGACCGGAGGGCCGGAACAAAAGCATGGATGGAGTGTTTGTGTGAACTAATATAAATTCAAAGTAAACATCATTACATAAAAGGGTACGGCCTTTTTTTTTTTTTAGTTTTATCGGCCCGCGGGCCGTAGTTTGCCCACGGCTGACCTAGGGCATGGTTTCAGTATCACCCTATCCAGGCCCCAACAGGCAGGTGGCTGGAGGGTTGCGGGGGGGGGCACCAAGAACACTAATTAGGCCTAGGAATTATGGGAGATGTGGAGAAAGGGGAGGCCCCGGGAAGGTTGAGTCTTCTAGCATGAATGGGAAGGAGCTCACAGGCAGCCTCAGTGGGAGAGGCATCTCAGGCAGAGGGGGCAGCATATGGAAAAGTGACCTATGTTACCTCCCATCATCCATATACCTGCCCCAAAGCAGCAGCTTTCTCCATGTTTTGCAGGACCTCACAGCTATATTGGAGATCAAGTGCGGCCGTGTGACTAGCCTCTTCTACCGGAGACGCGAGCAGCACCGGGACCCTCGTCATGGCTGTCTCACCTGGGCCGCTCTTTCCTGCCCCAGGCTTTGGACTCCCACACACTCACTTAAATCCTGGGCACCACTCTGGTTGGGAGGAAAAATAAGACTCTGAGAGGCAAAGTGACCGCCTAGGTCACACCGCCTGCTGGGGAGGAGCTGGGATTCTCACCCGGGTGTGTGGGGCCCCAAATAGCCCCCTCCTTCTTCTATGTGAGGCATCAGGCCCTCACAGAACACAGACCTGAGCTGACAATCTGTCTCCACATTTTATTTATTTATTTTTTAATTGATTTTTTTTTTTAGGGAGAGAGAAATTTGTTATTCCACTTATTTATGCATTTATTGATTTCAGAGAGGAAGGGGGAGAGAGAGAGAGAGAGAGAGAGAGAGAGAGAGAGAGAGAGAGAAACATCAACAATGAGAGAGAATCATTAATCAGCCGCCTCTTGCACACCCCACACTGGGGACCAAGTCCACAACCCAGGCATGTGCCCTGACCGGGAACTGAACTGTGACCTCCTGGTTCCTAGGTCGATGCTCAACCATTGAGCCACAACGGCTGGCTCATTAGTTGATTCTTGTATGTGCCCTGACCAGAAATGGAACCCGCACCCTTGGCATATTGGGATGATGCTCTAACCAACTAAGTTGGACCAATCAGAGACCCTCCTGGGACTTTTCTGCTGAAAGAAAAAGGAACTATTTCCTCTAAACTGGGGCCTGCTGGCAACCACCGTGCCCAACGTGTCAAGAAAGTTGTAGAGAAGGAGCACCAGGCAGAACCTGATGCATTGCATGAACGCCTGCATCCAGCCCTGCCTGAACTCCACCTCTGGACTTACCTACTACACATACCACAAGTTTCCTTTCTTCGCTTCTGCTTGTCTGAGTTATGTTTCTCTCACTTGCAACCCCGAGTCCTCGGTAGTCAGAGTTCGAAGAGCAGTAAGGGTCAGGGGTCAGGTCTGGCTGGAACAAAGGCTGAGTAAGCGAAGTGGGGCAATGCAGCATCCTAGGAAGAGAAAAGATCTGGAAGAGACAGATCAGCTGTGCCAGGCGCTGGGGCACACCGTGACCTCACTGATGTCTGCCTTTGAGGAAAGCTGGAATGCAGATACTTTCACACTTCCTGATTTAATAACTCACTTTTTTTCACTTAGGAAAAAAAAAAACCCACATGAAAACAAAATTTCCTTCCCATTTTTAAAAAGACTCATTTTTAGAGTAGTTTTAGGTTCATATCAAAATTGAGTGGAAAGCCCAGACTTTCCGAATACCCACTGTCCCCACACATGCACAGCCTCCCCCACTATCAACATCTCCTACCTGTCCACATTGTTTCTTAATGTCTACATTTGTTTTTAAAATTTTAAAAGAATCTACCAATAATGTTATTGTTAAACATATCATATCTTCTTGATTTCTACAGATACATATATTTTTTCCCTTTAAAAACAAAGAAGACGCCATCTTTTATGACCCATATTGTAACCTACTTTTTCTACGTAGCATTTCATGAGCAGCCTTCCAGATCACTGGCGGCAAGGTAGGGATGAGCGTACCCACCTGATCATCCAGGAAGCTGAGGGCCAGCAGGACCAGTGATGGGGCCCAGGGTTGACCTTGTGATGCACATTTCATCAAATGCTCTCAGTTGCCCACTGACATTTTGTTCCTTTCTTGGATAGGAAAATTGCTGTTGAGAGAGGGAAGGTCACTCTGGTTGGGGTCCCTGGGTGGGGTGGGGCGGGGCTGCTGGTCAGCAGCCATGAACCCAGGCACAGCAGGGGCTCTGGGGGCTTTGTCATGAAAATGGGGAGCCTGGCCATCGGAGGAGCCCTCGGAGATGATGGGCTCATGCTAAGTTGCTACCCTGTGCTGGGTACAGCTGGAAGCTACACACACACACAGTCTCAGTTAATCCTTCTTACCACCCTAGACGGCTAAGACTATTATTATCCCCATTTCTCAGATGAGCAAATTGAGGCCCAGAGAAGTGAAATGACACAACCAACCTGTGATAAAACCAAAATTAGACCTCATGAGGTCTAAATCCATACAGATGCACTGGGTCTCTGACTTTGTAAGTTGCCAACTACACACACACACACACACACACACACACACACACACACACATGCGCGCCAACTGGCTGAGCAGTCTTGAGTGGTGTGTCACAGAGCTCTGGCCTCCGCTATGTCTTGCCTTTCATCTTCCTGGGTGCCTTCTTGAGAATCCAGACAACCTGCTTATCGCAAGGACAGTGAACCCCCTGGGTAAAGGCCAGGATCCCAAACGAGCCGAGTGGGTGCCAAGGTGAAACTCAAGACATTCATGTGAAGTATTGGATTAAACAATCAACTGTCCCAGTACAGGCTGACTTCTGGCCTTAAGATTATAGTTGAGTGTAAGCTTAAAATTAACCCTGAGCGACTTGCACAAGTTGATCTGGCATTCGGACCTTCCCACAAGGACGCTCGGAATGAAGTGACCCACAGTGACAGTGTCGGCTTATGCCCTCGTATTATGCCTGCACATGGCGCATGCCCAGGAATCATGGGTGACATTGAGTGTTGGTGACAATGAAGAATGCTTATACCCTCACTGGGCACATGCTCAATAAATGGAAGTTCCTATAGGCTCGACAAGGAGAGAATGGTAAAGGAACTGAGTGTCATTATTATCACTGGTGCTGTACTATTAGACAGGAGATACAAAGTATGTATTATAATATAATATAAGGGCTATTTTTATTTAGCACTTGTTACATATAGGCACTGTACTAAGGACTTCACAAGATCTTATTTAATTCTTAAAATAATATTCTGGGTAGATCACAGAAGGCTGAAGCAGATGAAATGGCTGTTTTTGTAGGTCCAAAACATAAGAGTAGGCAATTTCACACGGTTGAATCTAATACCATCTTCACATTGGCAGGGCCCGAAGGCTTCTGCTCAGAAGATTCAGATTATGTCCTCGGTTTCCTCTCTTCATCCACCTCCCATTCTGGGTACCGTGCGCCCACCGCCCCGCCCATTGTGGCCGGGTCTATATTTAGAGCCCAGGTTTCTGTGAACTGGGGAGTTGAGGAAGTGACTTATTCCAGAGTCATCGCAGCCACCCAGAGATAAAGGCACCCAAGAACTTGAAGTTTCTGACCGACCTCCTCGCCTCTACCAGAGTGGGATTTCCCCCCACCCTGGATTGTCAAACCAGCAAGACAGGAACCAACACTGTAGGCCTGCCAAGTGTCCTCTCTGGTGGGCAGATGCGATGGATGGGAGATTTGTGTCCATTTGGCTGCCAGGAACTCTGTGCTCAGCCTGATTGGCAATTGCCTTTGTCAGGGGCAGTGAGGAGATTGGGGGGAGGGGGGTTCTGGATACCCGGGGTCCCAGCCAGGTCCAGCCTGGTCCAGCCTGGCCAGAGCAGCCCGGAGGCCTTTGGAAGGGGCATCTGGACCGGCCCTGCCCCCTCTGTTCTTAGGGATGATGCTAAACAGTCAAGCCGTAGGGACTCTGTGCCGGAGTGGGGGGAAGGGGGGCGTTTCCAGGTAGTCAGACTGAGATAGAGGGTGGCAGCTGCAGAGACAGCGGAGGAGGAAAGGGGCAGCCTGGTCCCCGCTGCTCACAGCCCGCCCGCCAGGCACAGCCGGTCTTCGGGGAAGTCGCCGAGTCGGAGTTCCAGGAAGCGATAACGCTTGTTGAAACCTCTTTCTTGTGGCCAGGCCTCGTCACATGGCTTGGTGGGGGACCAACGTCAGGCAGGGCCACAGGTCTGGGCAGGCTCACACCCCAGCAACTGCTGCCACCCTCTGCTCTCCCCAGAGACTAAAGGGGGAGGAGGGGGCTAGGCAGGAAGGTAGGCAGTGGTGCTCTCTCCCCCCCCCCCCCCCCCCCCCCCCCCCCACCTCACCCCCAAAACACACACACCTGGCACAGGCCAGCATCCTCTGTGGCAGGTTCTGCGTCCAATTCTCCTTTTAGCAGATACGGCTGAGGATCCCTAGGCTGTAGGGTTGCTGTGAAAGCAGATACAGGTGCTGAGGAAATAGAAACTTTGCTCCTCTCCCATGAAGTCAGGGCACGCGTCTTCGGTCATTCTGGAGCAGGCTCCCGGCCTGTTTATGTGCAGGCTGCCCCACCTATTGTAGAAGGGTTAGCAGCATCCCTGGCCTCCACCCACTAGACATCAGAAGTACCCACCTCCCAGCTGTGACACCAGAAATGTTTCCAGACATGGCCAAGTGTTCCCTGAGAGGCAAAACCAAATCTAATTTCAGTGCTTCCCACATAGTAGGTGCTCAGAAATTAGTAGGGCCTCAACCTTGACAGAACATGTCTGGTGCATTTTGTACCCCATCACCAGAGAGCATGGAGATGCCAAGGGATAATTTGGGAGGCCCTTAGCTCTCTAATATATTTTTTTAAAGTTTTATTTATTGATTTGAGAGAGAAAGAGGAAGGGAGGGGGGAGGGAGAGAGAGAGAGAGATATTGATTTGTTGTTCCACTTATTTATGCATTCATTGGTTGATTCTTGTATGTGCTCTGACCAGGGATCGAACTCACAAGCTTGGTGTATCTGGATGATGCTCTAACCAACTGGATGGCTAGGGCAGCCATCCAACCTTTATCAGCCTCTCACCCCACACCCCACACCCCAAATAAACACACCATCTAAATAAAAGCTGTGCTGCAGGCCTTGAACTTGAGGACAGCAGGCTGAATGAAGGGTCAGGCCTGAGGCAAGGGGTAAGGGAAAGGGCACAGGCCCATCAACATGATGCCCCTTCTCCCCTCTCCCTGTTTGGTCCCTGGAAGCTGTCAGCCTTGCTTTCCCCAGGCAGGAGGCTAGTGGGGGGCGAGGGGCAGTGAGGTGTCTTTAGGGACACTGACCTGCCTAAGAGAAGCCAATTCAGATGCTGACTCTGGGGTCCTACAATGACAACCAGATCTTGCCAGTCACCCGATGAGACTCACCTGTCCTCATGCCCTGCCCACAGGCACGAAGCTTCGATGATCTGTTTTCAGTTTCCTGCTCTTCAATATGAACTCATAGCCAAGATCACCAGACACACAAGGCGGGCCTGTAACGTGAGAGGCGGAGAGCAGCATCAGCAGAGGAAAAGAACTCCTAGGAAACAGCCAGTTCAGGAAACCCCTTCAAGACCACAAACCTCCCTTGGAGAAACAAAAGATGCTGCATCCAAAAAACAAGAACAAGAGCCTGTGTCAACGGACATTCAGAGACCAAGGAAGAACCAGAGAGACGACAGCAGAAAGAACAAGGTCACCATTGGGAGGGAAGGTTAGGAAACCTCGCAGGAAGACAGATAGAAAATGCGGGAGAAAAGTTGGGAAAATGAGGTTATTGCGCAAGATAGCCCATCCGACCCATGGCAGTTACAGAGAGAACAGAGCAGAGGGAGGGGGAATTCTTTTCTGAAACGGAGGGACGTGAGCTTCCATACGAAAAGTTCGTCACCTACAGCATTCATTTTCGCTTTCTGTGTAAAAAGTCACCCCAACTCTTAGCGGCTGTGATAGGCAGGATTCTCAGATAGCCCCATTATTCCCTCCTCCTGCCTCACCACCGGGACCTATATCGATGGATCCCGCTCCCGTGGTTATGATTGACCTCCCACAGGAAGGCTGTCCAGGGGCCTAACTTAATCACAGGAACCCGTTCAAAGCAGAGCGTTCTTTCTGCCTGGTGCCAGAAAAGGAAGTCAGAGATTTGAAGCCCGAGAGAGATTTGACGCACAGATGCTGGAGTGGAGGGGGAGGGGCCACCCAGCAAGGAATGTGGGTCACCTCTATTGAGGCTGATATCTGGGAACTTCAGTCCTCCAACCACAGAAACTGAATTTTGCCAAAAATCAAGAACGAGCTAGGAAGTGGATGTTTCCCCCAGAGCCTCCAGATTGGGAACAGAAACCTCAACTGACCCTTGGTTTCAGCCCCATGAGACCCTGAGCAGGGAATCCAGCTATGCTGACCTGGGAAAGCTGTGAGCTAATACGGTTGCATTGTTTTAAGCTTTAAATGTGTGGTCATTTGTTAGGCAGCAATAGAACACCCACACAGCTGCTTAGAACCACTCACGCTGACCTCACACGGTTTCGGTGGCACACAGCAGGGGGTCCATCCTTGCTGGCTGCTATCACCACGGTTGTTTATCATGGTTTAGGTACGAGCGAGCAAACTGGAAACCAAAAAGACATACAGATGCAAATTGTCATTGCCTTTCAAATATGTTCAACTTGCTGCTATTAAGCATTAACCATGCAAAAGAGAGGTTTTGTTTCTTAATTTTATAGAAGAGTGACCGAAGGCTCAGAGGGATGAGGAGGAGACTGGCCTGGTGCTGCCCAGTGAAACAGGGCAGGTCCCAACTCTCCAGAGCCCAGGGCTTCCGAATCCAGGCGGAGGGCCCGAGTCCTTGGTGCAGTGGGCAGGTGGGGTCCCCGTGTAAAGCAAAAAGGCAGGAGGTTGGGACTGTACTTGGGACCCTCCGGCACCCCTGAAGAGAAAAGTGGGGAGCGCCCAGCTCGGATCTGGCCCATGCAGGCAGAGGAGGTGCGCAGAGATGAAAAGAGGCGCCGGGGCACAGTGGAGGAGGCCTTTGGTCCACGTAACAGAAGCCTGGTGGGAAGTGACTGAAAGCTGCTGGAAATGTACTATCTTCACATCTTGTTCAACAGGAAGTCCAGAGGTAGGGGCTTTCTGGACTGGTCGATTCAGCTCTCCTGCAGGCCACCATGGACCCAGGTTCCTGCCAGCTCTCCGCTCTGACCTTTCGGCATTGGTTTCACCTGAGGCTGGTTCTAGGGTAGCTGATGTGGTTCCAGATGTCACATCCAGAAGGAAACCAGAAACCATCTCTCCCCAGGGCAACCCCTTAGGAATAAGAACACATTTCCCAGAACCGCCCCCCCCCCCCAACCCCTGCAGCTGTCCTCCTGTCTCGTTGGCTAGAACTGGGTTAGCTGCCCATTGCTGAAACAATCACCCACCGGGGACAAGAACTTCCTGAACTGACATGGAATGAGTGTTGGAGAGGGTGTCAGGTGGACTGAAAAAAATGGCCCCGATTCTCCCTCACTCCCTGTATCCATGCCCTTGACCGTAAGACTTTGCTGCTTTTCTCATTGGGAAGTCTGTATCTCATCCCAAGAACTTGGGCTGCTTTGGCCAATAGGAAGCGATGCAGGAACTGTATTGCTTCCTACCTAAGCCTCAGGATGCCTTCTGGCTTCTGCTTCCCTTTTTGGGACTCTGCAACCACCGTGAGAACAAGCCTGAGCTGGCCTGCTGTACAATGAGGACGTGCCGAGAAAAGGAAACATCCTAGCTCAGGCCACCCAAGACCGGCCAGCCCCAGCTGACCCATCAGCTGGCCCTGGATTCGAGCCTGCACCCACCCAGATCAGCCTAGCCCTGCCTGGACCAGAACCACCCCGCCGCCCCACAGCCTTCAGAGCAACAGTAACTGCTAATTGCTTCAAGTCACTCACTCTGGGAGGTTGGCTATCCAGCAGTAGCTACCCAACACAGGGGATTGACCACAGTGCACAGTTAACTACTCATTGACGTCTAAGCCTTTCAGAGGAGCAGGAAATGCCATGCTTTCATTGTCTACATCTTCCTGCCCGCTCCCTGCAGGGTGTGTAATAGATGCAGGACACTCAAAGCCTGATAGGGCCTGGCCCCTGCCTCAGGAAGCCCCCAGTCTGGCTGGGAGACAGACTTGTCAGCTGAAGCTTGTCACCCTCCTGTGGCTCTCCACTGCCTGGGAACAGGGTCTGACGGAGGTTTAGCAGGTTGTGTGCTCTGTTCCTGCAGACCAGCCTCATCCCTTCGCCACCCCCGGCCCCTCTGCCCTTCCCCAAGCCCCACACTCTCTGCCCCTGGGCCTTTGCACTGCTATTTCTCCCTCTCCACTGTTGTGGCCCATCTTCTATGACTTAGGAACACTAGTCTCCTTTGCACCTGCTATTGCTCCCTCTCCCAGGAGCCTTCTCAGAACCACTTCCCACTCAAATCAAGAGCCCCCTTGGAGTCCCCACAATCCTCTGGGCTTCCTCTAAACTGCCTTCATCACTCTGCGTTGTGACTCTTCACCCTTCAGTGCAGCCGCCTCACTTCACAGATATGGAAACTGAGGCCCAGAAAGGGAAAGTGACTTGCTGGAGGCGGAGCAGAGCTGGAGCCCAGCCCAGGGCATTTCACCGCCCCACCTGCAGTCTGTGCTGTTTTCCCTTCCTTGGCACTCGGGCCCACAGGGGACCAGATGTGGTGCCCAACTAGGGCGGGGGGGGGGGTAGTAAAGGAAACCTGTGCTCCTACTATGTGCCAGGTCCTGTGCCAGGATGAGATTCCTGAAGGTTCTCCTGGGAGCCTCCATCCTTCCCAGAAGGAGACATGAGGCTCAGAAGGAAGAGGCTCGCCAAGGTCACCTGGCCAGAGAGGGACAGAGTGGGGACTTGAACGCAGGCCTCACAGCGCTCTGCATCTGGCCTCTGCTATGGCTTTCGGGCTGAGCCAGGGCCAGCCATAGTGAGGGAGGGACACGGAGAGAAAGCTGGGGCAGCAAGGGGGAGCAGGGGATGTCGGGGAACCACCGAGGCAGGAAGAGGCAGAGCAGAAAGTGAAAGGGGACAGTGGCCGAGAATAGCTGCGGGTGACAGAGTGGGGGGACTGCAGATGCCGCCAGAGAGAGAAACCAGGCTGGGCCCCAGGGAGGGCCTAGGGAGCCGGGGAGGGGGCGTGGCTCCTGCTGACCCAGGCAGCCCCAAACTGTGGGAACAAAACTGGGGGTGAAGGGGCTGTCTGGGAAGGCTGACGATACAGCTTTCAACATGGCTGGCATCTATTACAGTGAGCTTGGAGGATTTGGGGACTGAAGAAACCCGTCAAGAAAAAGCAGCCTGTGAGCCCCAAACCAATTTATTAGCATCTCTGTCAGCGCTGCCCCTGTCTCCAGCAGCAGCTCAGCGCAGTTAGGCTGCCTGGGTTCAATCCCAGCTCTCGGGCCTCTGTTTGCTCCGTGGGGGTGTCCCGAGGAGCTCAAAAAACATCTTAGCTTGTATTCTCCATCAACCACATCTGTGGCGAACGACACCCACATGCCCACATGCAGAAAGTCCCTCCAGAATGTAAATGGCCCAATAGCAGGGACTTGACTTTGTTCACCAGTGTGTTTCCAGTGCCTGGAGCTGTGAGTGGCTGGCATAGAGCGGGTGCCCAATAACTGTTTGTGGGGAGAAGGAAAGAGAGAGGGAGGAAGTGAGGGTAGAGGAGGAGGGAGGGGAGAGACGAGGGGAGCTGTTGCCAGTGCTATTTCCAGGTGTGGGACACTCATTCTGTTTCTCTGTATTTTATGCTTTTATCACGCCGCCATGCACCATTTGAGCGGACTTAAAAAAAATAGTTTATAGGGACAGCCAAACCAGGGGGAGGGGCCTTGTAAGCTGTGATGGCCTTTCAGCTCAGGATGCCCCAAGACCGCCCCCACCCCCTGCTGGGAGCTTCAGAGACCAGCCTCTGCAGGGTCGGGCTGGAGGTGGCAACCCTGAGGCCAGCAGGCAGCGAGAGGAAGTGACAGGAAATTCTACAGGACAGACTGTTCCCAGTCTACCAAGAACTGCAAGGCGAGAGGACACACTGTTCAGGGCTGAGACCTGCGTGCCCCAGCCCCACCCGCCTAGGGGAAGTGTCACCAGCATCCAGGGTGGGGACCTCTGCCCTGGCCTGGGGATCTTGTGGCTCCTCTGATCTCTACGAGGAACTCACACTTGCTTTCCAAGAACACTTCCTGTAACGGTGGCAATGGCTCACAGCCAATGTCTGGGAGGCTGTGTGACCTTGGACGTGTCCATGCTGCTCACCTCTCTGGGCCTCAGCTTTCTTACCTACAAAACAGAGAAAACAGCACATCATGTGCAGGGCCATTGTGTGCGGATTGAGAGTGAAGTTTGAATATTTTGTTTTACCATCAATTACTATTTTTTATAAAAATATTTTTTTATTGATTTCAAAGAGGAAGGGAGAGGGAGAGAGAGATAGAAACATCGATGATGAAAGAGAATCACTGATTGGCTGCCTCCTGGATGGAGCCCGCAACCCAGGCATGTGCCCTTGGCCAGAATTGAACCTGGGACCCTTTAGTCCACAGGCCGACGCTCTATCCACTGAGCCAAACCAGCAAGGGCCCATCAATTACTTTTTGAAAAATTGCAGTAAGACACACATAACATAAAATTCACCATTTATATTGTACAGATTAGTGGCAGTTTATACATTCACATTGTTGTGCAACCATCATCCCTATCTAGTTCCAGAACATTTTCATCACCCCAAATAAAACTCCATACCCTTCAGCATCACTCCCAGCCCCTGACAACCACGGGTCTCTTTCTCTTCTCCGTGGATTTGCTTGTTTTGGACATGTCATATATGTAAATGGGATCATACATTGTGTGTCTGGCTTCTTTCACTGAACATCATGTATCTTGGCTCATCCATGTTGTAGCATGTGTCAGTGCTTTGCTACAAGTCCTATAATCCATCAGTTACTTTAAAAAATGTTTTGTAAAAGTATTTCTTGAGGTAAAACATACAATCAGAAGTATGCATTCATACAGACTGTCCAACTTGATATATTCTGACATAGGTTTATGCTCATGGAACTCCCCCATGGGTCAAGATCTAGAACATTCCTAGCACCTGAGAAGGTTCCCTCAGGCCACCCTGCCCCTCCTCCCTACCATCCCCGAGTGTTATTCCTCCAGATACACTACAAATAATTCCTGTACAAAGACAGTCATTGCAGCCCTGACTGTAATAGCAAAAGATTAGGAACAACCCAAATAGAGGACTCAATAGAGGACTGGGTATATAAATCATGTTGCACCCACACGGAATACTATGTAGTCAAGAAAAAGAAAGACATTTCTGCGTATTGGTACAGAACTATTATGTAGACCATTGCTCAGTGACAGTAAAAAGCAAGGTGCAGAATAGATGTGTGGCAGGCAGCCTGCAGGTGACTCAACAGTTCTTACCTACTTCCTAGTCTTCACACTTTTTTGTGTGTTCTTTTCTCACATTAACTAGTAAACAATGTAATTAATAGGTGGAAATGTGTGTCTTCTGAGGGTTGGTCATAAAAGATGTGTGGCTTCTACCTTGCCCCCTTTTTGATCACTTGCCCTGGGAGAAGCCAGCTGCCATGTGTGAGGAACTTAGGCCTCCTGCCAACACTCACATGAGTGAGCTGCCTTGGAAGTGAGTCAGTCCTTCAGCCCCAGTTGAGCCTTCAGATGAGTAGAGCCCCAGCTGACAAATTGACTACAACCTCCTGCAACATTGAGCCAGAATCACCTGGGTGAGTTGCTCCCTAATTCCTGAAACTGGGATATAATGCAGGTGTATTGACACTTTAAGCTGCTAAGCTTTTTGTGTGTATTTAAAAAAAAAACTTTTTAAAATTAATTTCACAGAGAGGAAGGGAGAGGGAGAGAGAAAAATATCAATGATGAGAGAGAATCATTGATCAGCTGCCTCCTGCACACCCCCCCCCCCCTCAACTGGGGGTCAAGCCGAAAACCCAGGCATGTGCCCTGATCAGGAATTGAACTGTGACCTCCTGGGTCATGGGTCAACGCTCAATCACTGAGCTACACCAGCCGGGCAAAGCTGCTAAGTTTGGGGATAATTTATTACAGATGACTAATACAGTATGTGTAGTATCCTAATATTGAAGTCGATGTGTTAACGTTCTCTCAAAACAAGACATAGATGGTATCAGGGAGGGAGTCTGGCAGCTCAGGGACTGAGGAGAGGGGGACCTGTTTGTCCCTTTGGCATTTTGAACTATCTTTCAAGAAGATCAACTGAATGTCAAATAAGTAAATAAAAACTTCAACAGCCCTCAGTGAAGAGCTGCTGTGAGTTTTCATTCCACAAATATTTCTCGAACTGCCAGAAGTCCCCTTTGGGTATGTGTGGCTGAATCTACATGGGTTTATGAAGAACAGGAAAGGCTGGGGGTTGACAGTCATATAGGAGTCCCACCATGTACTAGCTGTGTGCCTTGGGGTAGACTGCTTAACCTCTCTGAACTTCAGTTTCCTTATCTGAAAAATGGGGATCATCAGTATGATGACTGGGGCCAAGTGTTCAGCCAAAGGCCAGGCATGGGGTAAAAGTGGATTTGGCTGTTATCCTATATAATAAAAGGCTAATCTGCAAATTGACCAAATGGTGAAACGACTGGTTGCTATGACGTGCACTGACCACCAGGAGGCAGACGCTCAATGCAGGAGCTGCCCCCTGGTGGTCAGTGCACTTCCACAGGGGGAGCGCGCTCAGCCAAAAGCTGGGCTGATGGCTGGCCAGCGCAGCAGCGATCACTCTGCGGCAGCACTAAGGATGTCCGACTGACGGCTTAGACCCTGGGGAGCAGGCCTAAGCCAGCAGTCAGACATCCCCCAAGGGCTCCTGGACTGCAAGAAGCTAATTGGGGGGGTGGGCCCCCCCCCCCCCGAGTGCATGAATTTCATGCACTGGGCCTCTAGTTATTAATAAGGTTCAAGGATCTTGCTCTGGGCCAGAAGGGAGAAACCTACTGAGCCTCTTGTCCCCACCCCTGGGGTAAATAGCCCACAGGGGACAGCTGAGCCAGCCTCCCAGAGTAGAAACTGGGTGGGTGAGAGGGTTATGAAGGCTAGGGGAGACCAGAGGGTGAGAGAGGAGACCACTGCAGAATCACAAGTCCCCCCAGGCCCCATCCTTCCCTGTGCAGGACCAGTAGGTGGGACAGCCCTGATTTTGAGGTTTTGACATAGCTGTATGCCCGTGGAACTATACAAAATATCATGCCTGCTGCTGCCCGCTCCCGCCATGGGCCTGGTGGGCAGTGCCGAGCAGCAGGTAGCTCCGGCTCCAGAAGGAGGCACTGTGCCCGGGGAATATTACTTGGGTTCTGGCCTTGCCCCAGGACTGCCAGCTGGGAGGGGCAGGGCAGGGGCCCACCAACCAGGAGGCATCATTTAGAGGAGTGGGAGGATCTAGAGGTGCTGGGAGGGGATGAGGGGTTCCGAGGTTGGGGTGCCCTGGGCTCAGTCCACCCAGAGCTTGGCTCTCTCCCTCCTGCGCCAGGAAGGGTGTTGAATGACTGGCACCTGCGCTCTGTGATGACTCTATGGGGCTTGGGGGGGAACTGGGGAATTCCCACGTGAGAAATCTGGGCACTGGCCTGGTAGAGCAGAAAGGTGTTGGGAAACAGGGAAAGTCCTGAGGCTCGGCTCCCCCATCTGCCAAAGGCTCCTCCTCTGGGTCCTGGGGGGCTTACTGGCGGCCTGTCCTGACTCCGAGGAGGACAGGAGGCCATGTCCCTTTGGGGCAGCGCCTGGGAGGCGCCCCGGCCTGGCCGGGGGGAGAGGCTTGATGGGGTTGCTCTGCTCATGACTCATGCTTTCTGGGACCAGCCTTGCCCCTGGGAGGCACTTTCCAGGAAGGCCCCCATCTGGCGCCCTCCACCCCGGGGCAGATAGATCTCCAGGCCCAGCTGCACCCGGCCCAGGCCAGGAAAAAGCGGGTCAGCCCTGCAGGGAGGAAGCCTGGCTGGGATGGGGTCACCCTTTCTCTGGGTGGTGAACTGCCTGGAGCACTTTTGGCAACATGACCAATAGAGCCACCTGTCACCAGAAAGCTCC
>NW_005363642.1:1027812-1044149 GCF_000412655.1 Myotis brandtii
CCCCCCTCACCCCCCCCCCTCAGAGCCCCTCGTCCGGTGCTCAGCGGCCACCCTGCACAAGCCGGGCCTGGACTCAGCCTCTGCTTTCTTCTCAACTGACGGCAACTGTCCTCACGTGGGTTCCCCAGAAGTGGACTGGGAGGAGGGTTCCCGTATTCCTGGGAAGGGTGTGGGGAGGTGGGGCCAGCAGGAAGCTCAGCCAAGATGAGAGCTCCCAGGAGGGGGGGTTGGGGGCACTGATCAGGGTGCATGAGCTGGAATTTGATACCCCCATGTCCTCTTTACATTCCCCCCCCCGGGGGGGGGGCGGGAGTGAACTGTCAGCAGCAAATGGTGCTGTGACAAGGAGGGGCAGGTGCTGCTGTTGCAGAGACAGTTCCCAGGAGGAGACAGTAGAGGGATGAGGGGACCTGGGCAGGTCACCCCAGCCCTGGTGCAGCTGCTGAGCGCTCGAGACTTGACCCCTCATTATTTCTAGGACATGTTTGCTTCTCTCCGTCTCCACAGCTGCCCTCATCTCACCGGGACACCCAGGCGCCTCCAACCTGGAGAGTGGGGGAGGGAACAGCTAAGACTCAGAGAGGGGAAGGACCACCCAGCCAGGAGGAGAGGGGGTGGCACCCAACGCAGGTGAGGTCCCGTTCGCCCCAGCAGGACCAGCCTCCCTGCCCTGGCCTTCAGCAAACCCTGCCCAGAGTGGGACCTGCCCCTGGGCGGGTCTTTCCTTATCCTTGTCTTGCAGACTTGACACTGGTTGTTGAGGGGGAATTGCTTGTGTGTACTCCCCAAAGAGGCCAGGTCCCCAGCAAGGCTGTTGTGGACAGCGGCAGAGGAGGGGATGTGGAGGGGGCGCCCCCAGGATGTACTTACTATTCTCCGGGCATTTGGCTGAAGGCTGTACATGCCCCCATTTTCCAGAGGAGGAAACCGAGTCACATTGAGGTACCGGCACCGAGAGAGAGAAACCAAGAGGATCCCAGGGCCCCTTTGGGCTTTTGAATGTGTAATTTGGGGCAGGGGAAAAAAAAAGTTCCTTATATGACGCCGGGTTCTAAGCTTTCACCCATAAAATGGGAAAATAAGCCCAGATAGTCCTCTCCATCCCAGGGACGAGGCCAGTGCCATTTGGGGTTAAGGGAGGTGAAACTTGGACGTGATATGCATCTGCCACTGCCCTCTGACCCAGAGATTTTGTTAACTTGTGACGTTCCCTCCTCTGCCCACCTCCCCTGGGCTGGCAGGAAGCAGCTGGTGTCCTGTGCCCCCTCCCCCCATTTTTCCAACCCTTTGGCTTTTTCTCACACGCTCTCAGATCCTGACCGCCCTCTCTCTGGGCAGAGGTGGCCCCCTGCTTCTGCCCCTCCCCTGGAACCCACGGCCTTGGCAGCGGCATGGAGTTCATAGACCTGCTTTCCGTTCCTAAATCACATCTGCAGGTCAGTATCAACTTGGCTGGGGTTCACCCAGCACCTCCTCCCCCAGGAGGAAACCCCGAGAAGCCTCAAGGGCTGTTTGAGGATCAGATAGTATTTGCAATCGGTGCTCAGGAAGCCATGGAGTTCAAACTCCGCTTTCTTATGGGCATGTCAGGTCGCTCAAACCTTCGATGGCTCCCACTGCCAGCCACACTGAACCCCAGCTCCGCCCTTGCCTATCACCACTGCCTCAGTCTTCTTTGTGGCTCCAGGAGAATCGGCGAGGACCACTGCAGCAGCCTTTCACCTGCTCTGGTCTGGTTTCCCCGGAGCAGCAGAGGGAGCTTTCTAAAACACAAATCCGATCAAGCCACACCTCCAGTTACGGCCCGGCATTCGGTCCCCACTGCCCGCAAGACAGTCCAAGCTGCTCTTGACCTGGCGTCTGAGGCTGTCTTGGATCTGATCCCTGCCAGGATCTCTGACCTCATCCTGCATCCTGCACCCCATACTCCAAACCCACATGAGTGGTTCTCCCTGTACTGTCCCTGAAGCCCGACCTTGACCTTGCTCAGCTGTTCCCTGCTCGCGAATACACTTCCTGTCCTTCCGGTCAATACTGTCTCCTCCTTCAAGGTTGATTCCAGGGGTGTCCCCCAGAGGAGCTTTCAGGGTTCTTAGCGACAAACATTAGAACCAACTGTGGATCATGTAAACAGAAAAACAACACACTGGACAGATATTTGGGTGCTCACTGAACCCCCAGGAAGGCAGAAGGCCCACGTGGAAGGGAAGGCAGGAGGAGGGAAGGGAAGGCTCCAGGTCTGACACGGAGCCAGCCTGGCGATGCCCACGCAGCCTCGCGGATCCCTCAGGAACTTGATGTGCCCCGGTTCCCTCCAGAAAGACGTTTCCAGCCCCTTTCTTTGTAGGACCAGCTTCCAATTCAAACTCCATCCAGAGTGGGTGCCTCTGATTGGCTGAGCTCAGGGCACATGGCCAGGGGCACCCTAGCAGCAAGGGAGGATGGGAAATGGGTGTGGCTATTTGGGCTCCTCCAGTGGGAGACCGCTCTACCTTGCTTCAAGGCCCACGGTGGGCAGGGGGTGACAGTCCTAAATGTGGGAAGGGGTTTCAGAGGGTGAAGGGCTCAAAGATGGCCCCCAGCATTCCCGATCATGGGGCAGGCACAGTGGGCACTCCTTGACACCCCTCTCCACCTCAACCCATGTCAAATGCATCATCACCCCACAGGCTGAATGTCCTAAGTGTACCTTTCACCCACCTGTATTTCCCCGTCTGCCCTGCCTTCTCTGTGCCAGCTTTTTGAGGAGGAACAATGACACCTAAGTGTAGCACATGCAGTTATGGAGGGACACGCAGGGGGCAGGGGAGCCCCGAGGCGGTCCCTGGTCTACTGGGGGCATCTGGGAAGGCTTCCTGGAGGTGACAGTGCTGCCCTAAAGGATGAATAGGAGTTATAGGAACAAAGGTGTTGTCTCTCCCAGGAAGAGACAACAGCTTGAGCAAAGCCACAGAGATGTAAGAGGGAATGGGGAGGAGTTCTGGCGTCACCCGGGACCGGGTGTGTGTGAGGCAGGGGGGCCAAGAGACGAGGCTACATGGAGTGGGAGGGGCCTGATTGTGGGTCTTCTGTGGGCCCCAGCTTTGAGCAAGGGCTTGACAGCAGGGCAGTGGAGTGATGTACATGGTCAGACGTGAGCGTGACTGGGGCAGGGGGCGGGGGGAGGCCAGTCGGGTATGGGAATCCCAGCCAGCCAGGTTTGGCCTGGTACTCAAGGCTGGTGAGGCAGCAAGGACCAGAAGAGGGATTTGGGGACCCAGTAGGCTTCTGGTAGCAAGCAGAAGTTTGCCACTGATGCCAAGGCGTGTTGGCGTGAGTGGGAGAGAGGCGGGGCCTGGGCAAGTCCCTGGCGCAGCCTGGTGTCCTCAGTTTCCTCATTTGTAGATAGAGGGATTGGGCGCGGTGATCTCTGGGACAGGGATGGAGAGCCAGTGAGGCCATCTCTGCTTCCTGCTCCCCACCCCATGAGCTGGGGAGACAGTGATGAGCTGTGGAAGCTGCCTCTCAGCTCGCACGGGAGGCCGGTCCAGGTGGGCTGGACAGGTGACTAACCACCCAGCAGGGCAGCAGCCCAGCAGACAGGCTCCCACATCAAGAGCTGCACCAGGAGGGAAAGGGATCTCAGCTGGCTACACCCTCCCCCCGCCCCCCCCGTGGGGGCCCCACTGGGGCCAGGTTTCTCCGGACAATCAATGCCATCATTCCAGGAAGCCTGCCCTAGGAGAGGCCCTGATTTCCCCCCATTTGCATAGACAGTAACAGGAAACAGGACTCACATTGCCTCATCCACACGGCTGTGCCTGGCCAGGCCAGCTCAGGGCTCAGCTCGATGGCCCAGCCTGGGCTGCCCACCCAGCCCGTCCCTGGACAGCTGGCTGAAGCCCCAGCTGGGCGCCCTGTCGCGTGGCCAGACAGGTGGCCGGATAGGCACTCCTGGATGTCAGACATGGAGACTCCAAGCCAGGCCTACTGTGTCCCCCCGGAAGGAAGCGGGGGCAGATAGCAGTGACAGCTGGGCGCTCCATTGGGGTCAAAGTACGCCATGCTCTCACTGAGCCCTCCCGTTCCCAGAAGTGATGGACAGACTTTCCACCCGCAGGAAGTGCGCCTGTCTGCTATCTGGCCCCTCTCTGTCCCTTCCTCGTTTGCCCACTCCTTTCCCGTAAGGCCAACGGGGCTTTGAGCAGGAAGCTGATTTCTCAGATGCCCCCCCCCCCCACCCCCCCCCCCACCCCTGCAGCAGGTCCAGGCAGAGATCGACTCCATGTGCTGAGCTGGGCTCAGAAACCAGGAGTTTGGAGACAAGCTGAGGCTTAGCTGAATCAGAGCCAGGTGGCCTTGGAGGCTTGGACCTCCTGGGCCTCAGTCTCGCCATCTCTACAATGGGGATACACGTGCCGACCTCTCAGGGTTGGTAAGAAGGAGAAACAGCGAGTGAAGGCGCCATAAAAGTGCTAGTTACTGCAATTCCAGAGCTCACACCTGCCTTTAGGCCAAAGTGCTTCAGACCTCTTCATGCCAGCTGAAAGAGAAACCGGATTTTCTCAGTTTGTGAAGCATGGTGGAGCCAGGTGAGCACCCTCGGGACACCCTGCAGACACAGCCGGGCCCTGGTCTGGATGCTGGCTCTGTCACTTGCGAGCCGTGTGATCTGGGGCAAGCTCCTTGGCTTCTTTGAGGCCCAGGTCTGCGTCTGTAAAGTGGGGATAAATAGTGGTGCCCACGGGTTGGGATGCGGACTAAATGGGATAAGGCATGAAAAGGGCCTGGTGAGAGAAGTGCAATGGAAGGCGGCCAGGAGCTCACCCAGGGGGTCTTAAGCTCGACTCAGCAGCACCCGCTGTGGGAGGTGTTGGGGTTACAGAAATGAACCCCATGTGGCTGTGGTTATGACCCTCAGGGAAGTTAGAGTCCAGGGGAAGGGGTTAGAGGCACTAAGTCCCACACAGGGAATCCAGTGAAGGGCCCAGGAAGGCCTGTGCCTGGTGGGAACATCCAGGAAGGCTTCCTGGAGGGGGGGATGCCTGAACTGGTCCCCAGGACTGACGGGTTTGACAATGAGGGTGGAAGGGGAGGCATTCCAGGCAGAATCAGCCCAACCACCCACTGTGCCTCCCCACCACTCCCCACAGGCCCCAGCCTCCCCTTACTCTGGTGTCTTCAGACTCCGTTCAGTGGGGACACCCCCTTTCCCAGGGTGTGGGAGCCTCTGCCTCATCCAAGGCAGGGCAGCTTGGGGGCACCGTGCCTGATGGGCTGGGCCCATCTTCCCCCGTGGGATCCCGCTCTCCCTCCCGCCTTCAGTGTCACTGCCGACAGGCCTCTAACACACCACAGCCTGCCGGTCAATTTTCTACGCAAACAATTTCTAAATGAACAAAAAAGGGGGTTTAGTTTTCAAACGCCTGCAACTTGCTTTTCCCTTTAATGATATACCACAGGCATTTCCCCAGAACAAGTAATATTCCACATCACCGTTTCAGTGGCCAGGGGAGGGTCCATGGCAGGGACAGACTATAATGAACTTAACCAAGTCTGTAATTTCAGCAAACATTTCTCGAGGCAGCCGAGGTGTGAGCAGCCAAAAGAACAAGGTCCTGCGTTCTGCTCCCGGCTCCACTGAGCAGTGTGACTCTGGACAAGTTTGTAAATCTCTCTGTGTGTTCTGGCCTCCGGGAAGACGGGAGGGAGCCGTCTCTGCTCACCTGATTGCGAGACTTCCTGCAGACCCTGTGTGTGCAGCCCTGAGTTAAGCACAGTGCCCCTCAGACAGACAGGAGACGCCCCATCCGGGGGGTAAGGGGTGGTAGTTGTGTTGTTCAAACCAGCCTTGAATGCATGGTCTGGAAGTGGAGGGTTCTCATGTGACCACAGTTTGAGGCAGAGGGAGAAATTGGGGGGAGTGGGGCGCACTGCCCCCCCCCTCCCATCCACAGAGAAAGCATCAAGCCTGACTGTCTCCAACTCCCAGATCCATCTGGGGCTGGTGAGCCCACAGGCTGAGTACCCGGTGCCCTGGCCCCAGAGTTGCAGCACTGGGCAAACAGTACTCTTGCCACCCTGAAGCAGCACCATCCCCCCCTCCTCTGGGCTGGCATGCCTTTCCCTGGGTCCCCTTTTCATATGCAAATCAACGCCTCAGGGAGGCTCTGCAGACTTGCAGGCTGCCTGGTGAGGGCCAACAGCCCCCACTCCAGAAGGGGCCTAGCAGGAGAGCCAGGAGGCCCAGCCCAGGCCTCCAACTGCTCACATCCCAGCATCGACTCCCCTCGTGGGAATCGCCAGCAGCCCTGCTCCCCAGAGTCCTCACCACAGGCTCCTCTGTTCCCAGGATCTCCCAGGCCCACCCTCCTCTCCAGGCTCCCCAGCCCTGAGCCTCAGTTTTCTCCAGAATGGGGCCACCGAGAGGACTAGAGGGCACAACACAGGAGACGGTCACCTCTGTGGGTCAAGTGCAGGTGGAATGAGGGTGATCATAGGGTTCCCTCAGATGGGCTGGGGAAATGAGGAAGCAGCCTTGGCACAGTGCCTGGCCCCCCAAATGCGCATTGTCATTACTATTACTTATTGTGGGGGGTGGAGCTGATTGTGAGGTGATATCCGAACACCCCAAAGTTCAGCCCAGGGCAGGAGTGCACCTCAACCCCAATCCAGGGTCTCCAGGTGCCAGGAGCCCCTCCTGGTCCCGCCACAGTCCCGGACTTGCCCGGACACCCCTTGCTGAGTCTTTCAGTCTCACTTCCCCCCAAAAGCCCTGATTCATTGTCTGCCGAGCCTGGGAGGGAGGCGGGGGGCACTGTGAGTTGCAGGCCTGGAAGCAGGAAACATGACTCAAGGGATCCTGCTAGGCTCCTTGGCACATTCTCATTGGAGAGTGATTAAGTGGGTGCCACGGGTGTGCACCATGCATGGTGGGGCGCCATTTTCTCACCCCTGACCTTGTTCTGACTCAGGGCTGGCCTCTCCTCCCCTCCCCAGGGGCCAGGCTCCCGCTCTGTGGCTCTGGGAGGCAGGTACTGAGTGTTTCATTCATTGATTCATTTCTCTCATTTGTCCATTCATTGCCTTAGATCGATCACGGTGGCTCATTTGGGTGACTCATGAACTGGTCCGGCCCTTCATTCATTAGTAATCAGCCCAGCCATCCTTCTGTGGCCTGTCTTCCAGCGGCTGCCCTGCCAAGTGTGGATCCTTCTGAAATCCTCCCAGCCCCCAGGAGGAGGGCTATTACACCCACTGGACGGAGGGGAAAACAGGCACAGGAAAACTCAGCACCGCTGTGCGGAGTCAGGATTTGAAGCAGGCCTGTTTCTAGGTAAAATGTCACTGTCCCTTCTCCAGCTGTGCCTCCCTTGCTGGGTTGGGGACCCCTCCTCTGTGCTCCGTGACAGCCCGAGGGCACCCCAGTGCAGCCCCCACGCCATGTGCCAAGGTCATTGTGACTATGTCAGCCTCCTCCCCAGACTGAGGACAGGGACCTTGTTGGCCACCTGTGTCCCTCCCTCAGCACAGGTGTCTTCACTCTCCGCTCCTGAAGATTTGCCTCATGAAGCCACCTGTCCCTGGCGGCTACACAAGGTCCCCAAACCCGCATTCCAACCCCTGCTGCAGGCCAGCGCCTTCCCCCCAGTTCTCCAAGAATTCCCAGAGACTTCCAGGGTCCCCACTGTCCCGTCCCGGCATGTGGGGTCTCTGTTCCTCACCTTGTGGACCCCAGTGAAAAACTCAGCCCTCCACGCATTCCTCAAAATAAGCCCACACTCCCACGAGAAATTTGAGATGGACAGGGCTACCGGGATTTGGGAGTGGAAGGAGGGAGGAGGTCCGGGAGGGGTAGTGCCGTGACTTCAGGCCGACACCCATGGCAGGTGGCAGAGCAGCAGAATTCCTGGTAGAGGCCACTCAGGTGTGGGTCCTCCCCAAAAGTGGGATTTCTTGGCTGGGTCCCAAGGCCGGTATGAGCTCATTGTTGGTGGGGAGATTTGGCGAGTGTGCCTGTGACTGTGCCAGACGGACGTCTCACCGGGAAGGGTCCACGGGGCCCTGTGCGTTTGCTTTGGCCGATGCTCCAAGGGGCTCACCAGCTGGAGACCAGTGTTCACACTGATGCCTCAGCTGGAGGTGGCAGCAACCCGGGGGCGGTGGTGGGGGGGTGTGTCCTTACAGACCCCGGGCCCTGCCCAGCCCGGCTCCCAGTTCTTCAGTTCTTCCCGGACTTTCAGGTTCTCTCAAGAGACTTCTTCACCCTCCCTGGTCCCAGGATGCGTCCCTGGGTTGGGAGGCAGAGTGTGGCCCCTTTCATGGGGGGGATGGCCCTTTAGGGTCCGGCCTTCATGCTGGCTCTCTGATTCTTCTCATGTTCAGGCCCAAGGCCAAGTTCCCGGCCCCACCTGAGGTCATGGTCCATCAGCCTGGGGTTCCCTCTTCATTGCCCGCCCCTGGAATTTACTTATTTTTTGGGGGGCGGGGGAGTTATCAATATATACTTTAAAAATAGTTCTATTTATTATATTCTATTCCCACCAGGGCTTCCCACGGCCCGTAGGATAACAACTGGGCTCCTTGAAACAGCCCCGCCAGCCCTACGCGTGACTTCATTTGCACAGTCCTAGCAGGAATTAGTGTGTCCCCCAATCAGATGAGACACTGAGGTGCAGACAGGAGCAGAAGGAGCCCTGCCTGGCATGGGGGTGGAGGGGATGGGGTGCCTCTTGGGTGCCTGCCTGAGGCTGCCTGACCACTCCCTCCCTCCCGAGGAAGCAGACCTGAGGCAGGACCCGCCTGGCCTCTGGCGCAGGTGCCTGGGAGGTAAACACTGGGTGTGGCCCTTCCTTCTAGGAATAGGCTGACTGGAGGTTTCCTTCAAAGTGGGCAAGGCCTTATCAGGCCGCCCTGAGGTGGAGCCAAGAACTCCGTTGTGGACTCACTCCGTGTGCCAGGTTACAACGGCGGCCCACGTGTCTCCAGATGGAAAGTTCCACAGGGCCCTGTGAGTTTGCTTTGGCCGATGCTCCAAGGGGCTCACTAGCTGGAGACCAGTTATGGTTAGAGGGTGAGAGCCTGGGGTCGAGGTTAGAGGGACTGGGTCCTGGTCCCCGCTCTGCCCTGAGCAGCCCTGTGACCTCAGGCATGTTGCTCTCCCTTCCCGGTCCTCAGTTTGCCCATCTGTACAATGGGGTTGATAAAGCATGGCTGGAGTGAGGGACCCACTGCATTGGGCATGGACATGTGCTTGCCAACCTCTCTGGGCCTCAGCTTCCTCCTCTGTGAAATGGGTGAGTAGTGGGGCCTCCTCACAGGACGGGCAGATGAAAGGAGCTGATGCATACACAGTGCCCAGAGCGGGCGGGCGGCGGCAAGGGCTGTGTTGGTGATAAGACTATGATAACCAGCCAGATGTGCACGCAAGTGGCAACTTCATCCTCATCCTGCTGACGGCAGGAGAACCTTCCCTTGTCACTCAGGGCTAAATGTAGTCTCTCACACATCAACTCTTTTGATTCGGGGACTCCTGCATTCCAATTCCTCCCATCCATCGCTTTTCCCAGGGGTAACATCCTGTTGGGAGAGCGGCCTTCATCACTCTGGTGGCTCCTGGGTGCCTGAGTGTCTTGGGCGGCTTCTGCCCAGCGGTGGTGTTTATTCTGGGCAGTGAGCTGCTCAGGTCTGGGTCCTCCGGGGTGTGGGCCCCCAGATGTCCAGTTCTCCTTTCCTCCGGGCCCACACCCTCTCACAGGTGGGTGTGCTCCAGGCCGTGTGAGCAGAGGGGATGGTTTACCTGTAAGCCCAGACCCTCCAGGGCTGGTGGGATCCCCTGCTCTTCTCCTCTGTCGTCTTGCGCTGAGATGCGTGGTGCCTCCCTCCGCCGGAACGAGTGACTGTGGCAGGCAGAGCCCCCACACCCCATGCTGGGCCCTGGGGAGGGAGAGCTGACCCTGCTGTGCTCAGCCCCCCATTACTGCAGCATAACCTGGACCACCCTCAACGAGGGGACACAGTCCCCAGGCCTCTGGCTGGGTTCTGGAGTTCTTGGGTCTGGGACATGTGACACCTCTGGCTTTTCTGCGGGCCCTTTGCAGGCTGGGGCCCTGGGGTGGGCACAGTCTCAGGCTTCCCTTAGCCTGCACGTGGCTCACGCTGCTCACGGGGAAGCAGGACTCCAGGCTCTGCTGCTCTCAGCGGCGCCCCCTCCGTCCACCCTGTGCTTCCAGAGCCCCACACCCACCCTCTCTTCCTGGGCTGAGTCAGGGCTCCACGTTTCACCTGGTAATCACACATCTCATCTCTTCTTTTATGATTTTTTTTTTTTAGGTTCTACATATAAGTGAGATCATACAGTATTTGTCTTTCCCTGTCTGGCTTATTTTACTCAGCACAATGCCCTCCAGGTTTATTCCCGTTGTTGCAAGTGGCAGGAAGGTCTTTTTTTTACAGCGGAATAACAGCCCATTGTGTGTACACATCAGGTCTTTCCCCAATACCTGTTGAAGGACTTCCGTACATTATTGTGAACAATGCTGCAATGAACACAGGGATGTCTTTTTGAATGAGCGTCTTGGGTTTCTTCGGATGAATGTCCAGAAATGGAATTGCTGGATCACCTGGCAGTTCTGATTTTAATTTTAGGAGGAACCTCCATACTGTTTTCTGTAGTGGCTGCACCATTTACCTTCCCATCAACAGTGCACAAGGGTTCCAAGGGTTCCATTCTCTCCACATCCTCACCAACTCTTGCTGTTTGTTGTCTTTCTGATAATAACCATTCTAATAGGTGCGAGGTGACATTTCATTGTGACTAATACTTGGAAAAGCTAATTTTAATTGCAAAGGACATGTCACAATGTTTGCCACATGTGTTTCACCAAACACGAGCCTGGTTTGCCACAAATAGCAGGTAACAAACAAGTGCCATGAAGATAAAATCAAGCCGTCAGTTCTGGCTCCAGAGGTTGCTTGTTGAAGATGAGGGTGGCGGGGAGGAAGCTGGGGAGGAGGTGTTTTTTTCTTTTGCAAAAAGGAAAGATCAGCAAATGCTTAAATGGCATTAAAGACCAACAAGCACCCATAGAAACTTCCTCTTTGCCTTCACCTGAAGGATTGACAGGGAATGAAAAAACGGAATCACTTTTCTTCCTGTGATCTGAGGTTATCTGAGACCCCCATCCTCACCAGGGCATCTCACTTAGGGGGGCCCAGTGGGGCCATGGAGAGCCATGGGGGATCGTAAAGGAGGTTTGGGTGGAGGGGCCGAGCTCTGCACAGGACAACACTGTCCCCATCCATGACAACACAGTCCGCCCCTGTAACCTGCCCTTCTTGGACATAGTATGAGAAACAGACCTGGGTTTGAATCCTGCCCCAGGACTGGAGCGGGTCTCTGCCTCTTCCTCTGCTCCCTCTGGGGAGCGGAAAGCACTCTGGGAGAGGCCGAGCGGCAGCGAGACACACGCTGCTCTGGGGAGTGTCAGTGTGGACGCGGATGAGGCACAGTTATCACAGCAGGGCTTCGCCTCTCAGCCGGGGCCCAGGCCTGCTGGGTGGAAATCAGTCTCAGCCTCATTTCCCAGACCTGTGACCTGGAACAAGTCTCATAACCCATCTGTGCCTCGGTTTCCTCATCTGGAAAAAGGGGAAGTCAGAGCACCCACCTCACAAGGTTATTGTGAGGATGAAGTGAGATGGATGGTGATTGTGATTTTAGCACAGGGCCTGATGCAGAGGTGGTGCGTGAAGGCTGGTGATGAGGGTGATAAAGATGAGGAGGATGAAGATGATAAAGATGAGGAGGATGACGCTGACAGACACAGAAGACAGCTGTGTGTGGAATAATACAGGGCAGGGAAGCGTAGACTCAGAATGCGTTTCCCACGTGCATTTCCCATGGTTACCTTCTCACAACTCAGGGGCACCCAGGGAGGATGTGTGAGTGGCCCCATCGCACCTGGAGGGCTATTCAGGGGGCTGCCTCTGTGGAGGCCAGGCGCTCCCGGAGGATGGCCGTGGTCTCCGCAGCCCCTGCCTGGCCTGGGACCATCCTGCACAGAGGCTCCAGTGGCCACTCCCTGGAGTGAGAAGCCAGGTAACGGGTCCATTCACCTCAGGGTGCAAAAGGTCATTGCGTGAGCCAGACACTGCTCCTCTGGGCAGAGTGTGAACGCTTGCCCACCGGCACTTTGGGAAGAAGGTGTGTGAACTTCCATTTACCAGGAGGGGAAACTGAGGCTCAGAGATGGGAAGGCGCTTGCTCTTGGTCACACAGAAAGTAGGTTGTGACTGTCTGGCCCTAAGGGCTCTGTGTGTGCCCGTGTGCACATATGTGCATTGTGGGGATATGTGTATGAATGCACACACACACAGCGTGCATATGTGCATACTTACACACGTGCACGTGTGTGTTGGAGCCCTCGGGGCAAAGCTGCAGGGCTGGTTAGATTGGGAGCTGGACTTTTGGCAACAGCCTCCTAACCAGCCTCTGGCCTGCACTCTTACCCTCACCCAGAATATTCTCAGAGCAGCAGTCTGGATGGTCCTGATAAACTAGAGGTCATGACACGGCCTCCTCTCCTCAAAGTCCTCCCAGGGCTCCCCACATCCTCACAGAGAGAAGGCCTCCCAGGCCCCC
This sequence comes from Myotis brandtii, assembly GCF_000412655.1. Taxonomy (NCBI): domain Eukaryota; kingdom Metazoa; phylum Chordata; class Mammalia; order Chiroptera; family Vespertilionidae; genus Myotis; species Myotis brandtii. The sequence continues at coordinate 1,040,435 of NW_005363642.1, forward strand.
TGGCCTATGCCATCATCTCTCATCTCATCTACGCTCGCCTTTCCCAGCTGCTGTCCAGCCACACCAGCCCTCAGTCCCTCCAACGTGCCCTGTTCCCTTTGCATGGGACACCGTTCCCCAGATATCCATGGAGCTCCCTCCCTCACCTCCTTCAATCTTTGCTCGAATGCCCTTTCTAAGCACGACTTTCCATCTCTCCCTGCTTAGAACGGCAGCCCCTTTCTTCTCTCCTCTCTGGGCTCTATGTATATTTTCTGTGCACACAGCACTTTCTAGTCACTAGAGAATTTCTGGATTTGTTTGTTTGTTGCCTGCCTCCCCTGCTGGGAGTTTGGCTCCAGGGGGCACAGAGCTTGGTCTGACTGCTCAGTGCCTGCTTCACCGTAGGTGTTCAGTGTTGAATAATGTGCAAATGATGAGGGAAGTGAGCCCGCTCCCCTGCCTGGGGCCTCACGGGGACCAGCCAGAGGGTGGTGGGCTTCGCAGTCACCTCTTCTCTGAGGCAGATGTCACCACAGGCAGGCAGAGGGTGCAACTCACAAGGTATTTTGACAGTGACTGTCCTGCCCAGGGGGATTGGCAGGAAAGCTCAGTGTCAATAAAGTGCAGGAGATAAGCAGGTTCAAGAGAAGACATGGAGATAGGGCGAGCTCCAAGTAGTTCCTGCGAATTTGCTGGGCAGGGAGGTGTGGGCGGGTGCCCTGACGGGGAAGCTGGCGTTGGCGAGGAGCCTGCCTGCGTGAACGAGTAGACGAAGTGTGGTCTGGCCTTACACAGGACTGAGATGCTGACACACGCCACCACAGGGACGGACCTTGAAAACTTTATGCGAAGTGAAGTGAGTCAGTCACAAAGCCACATACTGCATGAGTCCACCTCTAGGTGACGTATAGGCAGATCCAAGACAGAAAGATGGGGGTGAGTGGGGAAAGGCTGCTTAATGGGCCCGGGATTGCCTCTTGGGGAGACAAAGATACCCTGAAACTAGATAGATACAACATGATGAATGAACCCAAAGACACTTTAAAATAGTTAACTTTGTTATGTGAATTTTACCCCAATTGATAAAAATAATAAAAAGCTGACGGCAGAGCTGCCTCCTCTGTAGCAGGCTCCTCCCACTGGCGGTCCTGGGGTGACCCGACGGGGTGCAAGGACACAGACTGGAATACTGAGTCCCAGAGTGAGCTGCTACTGCTCTCTGCCCAGCCCCCTGACCTCAGCGGGGAGAAAGCCTGGGCGGGTGCTAACACAGGCTGGTGTCTCTTTGAACAGGGAGAGAGCAGGCCTTGGCCCAGAGCCCATGCAGGTGATGGGATTTGCTTTTATTGTATTTACTTTCATGGTATCTTTAATTTCTGGCAAGTAGGGAGGGTTGAATCACTGGTGACCTCTCCTTTACAAAGACAGGTCCACATCCGGCCCTCAGTACCTGGGAGCAGGGTCTTTGCGGATGTGGTGAAGTGAAGGATCTCGAGATGAGGCCCTACTGGATCAGAGGGGTCCTAATGCAGTGGCCGGCGTCCTTGTAAGGGACAGGAAGTTGGCACAGAGGGAAGAAGGCCGCGGAAGACAGAGGCAGAGATCGGAGTGGTGCAGCCACAAGCCAAGGAAAGCCAGGAGAGGCAGGGAACAGCCTCGCTGGGAGCCCAGAGGGAACCAGGAATCACCCACCGGACCCCTGGGTTTCAGACCTCTGGTCCCCAGAACTGAGAGAGTATAACCTCCTGTGTCCGAGCCCCGCAGCCTGTGCTGCTTTGTGATGGCGGCACAGCAAGCACCACTGGCTTTCAGTTTCCAGAGGGAAAATCTCCCTTTTAGATGCAATCGATCCTCGAACAACATGGGTTCAAACTGCGCACGTCCAATTACACAAGGATTTTAGGAAAGAAACACCGTAAATGTACAGGGTGGGGCAAAGGTAGGCTTACAGTTATGAGTAAGTGAAACACAGAGCTTACCCTTGTATTATTATTTTTTAATTATTGTATTGTTTTCCATAGAACAACTGTAGACCTACTTTTGCCCTATCCTGTATTTTCTCTTAATAACATTTCCCCTCTAGTTTATTTACTGTAAGCATACAGTATGTAATACATACACATACAAACGATGTGTTAATCAGCGGTCGGTCACATTTTTGGGGAGTTATAATCTGGTTTTCAACTCTCTGGGGATCAGGGCACCCAGACCCACTGCTCTTCCAGGGGCACCTGCACCCTGAATGTGTAAGGCAGTCAGGAGTCGAGGAACTGACCGTCCAGGGGTTGAGGGCCTGTGTGTGCAGGTGGCACATCCAACTGTCCGGAGGGAAATCAGGCTGAGCGGGGGCGTGTGGCCCAGGAGGAAGATGGTGGAGGGCCTGGGGGTGCGAAGGCCGCTCAGGCAGCAGAGCCTGTGGCCTGTGGCAGGCAGGGCGGCCCCACACTGTCCCCGTCCAGACACTTGAGCACATTTGCAGGAAAGCCCGAGTGTTCCCGGCCAGTGATTCAGATCTGCCTTCCTTTGGGGAAAAGCACTTTAGACAGGGAGGTTTTTTCCCACAGCCCTGAAGTGCGGGGAGGAGAGGGAAGGGGGTTCCCAGCAGATGGCCAGTGGGAAAGCCATCTGCCCCGTGCAGGACTCGGGGTCACTTGCAGGCGGGACGCTGCCCACCCTCACCTGCCTCCCACCTCCGGGTGCCATCAGAGGATGCTGGCACCTCCTCCAGGACAGAACCCCAAACTCTTGCCAGTCACTGGATGGGTCCCTGGGGAAACCCTGGGCTGCTTCCAGCCGGAGGGAGGACACTCACGCTCTGGACGCCCCTGAAGAAAAGCCAGCGTTTCCCAAGAGCTGGAGGCAGAAGAGGAAAAGCCAGCGCTCCAGGCACCAGCTCAGGGTCTCACCGCCCAGGTTCTGACACCAATTCCACCTCACCTCCTTCTTCCTGCAAACAGCCCGGCACACGCGGCCCAGCAGCCCCTCACCCCTGGGGCTGTCTCCTCACAGCTGCTGCCCCTGGCCTGCCTTCCACCTTCTCCACGGTACCCTTCCAGGAAGATCTGTTTTCTACACTAAGGCCACCGGGACGCATGAGTGCCATGTCCCCGCCAGGCATGGCTGCTGCTGGGACGGGCAAGGCTGCAGCCAGACCGGCACAGCACTGGGTCCCGAGCAGGCCCCGGTGCAGAGCAGAATCCAACCTCAACCCGGGGACTCCAGCACCTTTGAGGCCCTGGGCTGGGAGGGGAAGGGAACCCTGCTGGGGGCAAGTGGGAGACCGAGCACCCAGGGCACCCTGCCCTCTGCAGCAGCCTCTACCTTCCGGAGGCATCGCTCAACCTGTGGTATGAGGTGGGTAGGTGGGTGGCGCCCCATTCACTTTGGACACAATTCAGGGTGTACCTCAAGGCCCAGAAGGTCCGGCAAGGTTTAAGCTGGAGCGTCAGGAATTGCCGTGAGAACCCATTTCCAGAAAATTCCAGAGCTCACGCTGGTGCATGTCCTGGCGCTGGAAGGAGCCCGCCCCAGCACAAACTTCCCGATGCCTGGCCCTGCTGCTTCCCCCGCCCAGCAGCACGTGGAAGCCACACGCAGAGGTTCCCTGCACCTGCCCGGGGAGGCAGGGCTGTTAACGGCCTTCCCACAGACGCACCACGTGAAGCGTGATGGCCCACAGGTGAGGGACGCAGAGCATGGACCAGGCTCACTGCACCTGGCGGGGGTGGGGGTG
>NW_005363642.1:1044221-1068227 GCF_000412655.1 Myotis brandtii
GGGGAGGGGGGAGAGGTACTTTCTGGATGGAACCTGATGCACCTGCGTTTCCCCAGCTCTGGGCAGGAACAGCCCTGCCTCCCTTTAGGAACGGGAACACTGACAGCTGTGACAGACTGAGGGCCAGACAGCAGAGACCCTGCCCTTTGCCTGCGTGGCCGCCCTGCCACAGCACACGAAGCAGCCGTCACATTCTGGTAGCTCTTTCACGTTTATTGCCAAGTAACAATTTACAAGGAAGTTCCAGTTTTCATTTCCACCCTGGTGTGCAGTGCTCACGAAGCATGAGTCACCCTGGTGAGCAGGTACTTCCCTGGAACGGTCCCTCAGCCCAGAAGCGTGAGGTTTCCTAACCCTGCTCCTCCTCGGGACAAACTTATTTACATATTTGCAGTTCGGAGGAACATTAGGAACCCTCACAGTTTATGCCCAGTGTCAACATGACTACACGAGATAGTTCTCACTTATTGCATCTAGAAAAGATGAGAATCAGTTCACCCAGTGCCTTTCTAAACAGTGCACCTCGAGACCTTGGAGATCTCCCGTGTCTGTGAAGGATGCGTTTCTTCGGTGCTTGGGTGGGAAGCTGCCTCCTGCAGAGCACAGAGCAGGGCAGGCCTGGCAGAGGGGGAAGAGGGGGGGAAGGCCTGCTGGGGCGGGAGGACCCTCCTGCCCACCCCTCCCTGGGATGGGGCATCTGCCCCACCTTCTCACTGTGGCTTTGGGATGGTCCTCTTTTCCTCCCTGGGGAGCTCCTTGAACTCGCCCCACCTGGCCTTTGGGGAGAGGCGCCCTCACTCCCTCACGCCAGAAAGGACACTGCTTCTCCACGGCAACTTTCAAAGCTGAGGTTTGGGGGCTCATGTGGTCAACCCTGCCCCTAGCGTGGCCAACCCAAGAGCTCAGTGTGGACTTGGGGAGGGTGAGACCAACCCCAGCCCCTCCTGCAGGAATGTGGGGGCTGACATCAGAGATGAGTTTAAGGGCCCATGGGTCAGAGGGTCCCTCCTGCTCTGGGCTCTCCAAGAATTCCTTGCTTAACTGTCTCTGCCCCACCTGAGACCCAGGGCTCTGTGTGGACTGGCCAGCCTGGGAGTGCCCCGCTGTGAAGTTTGTGGGGTTCTCCACTGCTGCTAAGACGGCCAAGACCTGGTGAGATGAGACCTTCATCAGAGCCAAGACCCTGCCTGCCTCCTCCGGACCCCAGACCTGCCAGCACAAGGACATATGTCCTCCTCAGCATCAAGGTGTCAGGTGAAAGCAGTCCTCACCCACACACCTAAAGGTGAGCTACGGGCTGGCTGGGGGTATCTGCACCTTTCACTCAACAGTCCATGGAGGCTACATCCGGCTCCCCAAGCCTGGGCAGTGCTGCCACAGGCCCCTGGGCATGCTGTCCCCCTGCCGAGACCTTCTCCGTCAGTGCCGGAGGCCACGAAGTCACCAGGTACCACTGGATTCCGGACGGCAGGCGGTGGTCCCGGGGAGGGCCTGGCTCCACCTGGGAAGTCACTTGGCTTCAGTTCTGCTGCCTGAGTCATTGGAAAACCAGAAGTGCATGGCCCTGGGACGGGTTGTTTTACGTGCAAGCAGATCACGCAGGACCTGTGCTGGCTGCTGGAGAAGGGGTACCACCGGCCCTCCTCCCCACGGACTGTCCTCCTCTCCCGTCCCACCTGGCTCTGCGGGTGGCCGTGGCTTGTTCCTCTTGCTGGGGCCCTGAACTTCAGCCTAAATGAGTCTTTTCTTTGTTGAAGATTGGTGGGCACAGCTGCCCGGAGGGCTTCTGACTGGCACCACTCCCGTCCCCCGCAGGAACTGTCTCCTCCAGGCCCTGCTGTGGCGGCTGGATTGAGGGAGGCGGAGAGGTGGGTGGTGAGCAGGCGGAGCATCTGGAGGCCACCCGGGTGGACACTGGCAGGCAAGCTGCGGAAGGTCTCAGCACGGCAGAGGGGGGAGGGTCGCTTGGCTGTGCCAAGCAGGAAGGAACCTTGGCTGCTTTACTGGATCCGGGGAGAACTGGCCCATGCACCCCGGGCCCACAGGGAGGGGGTTCATTTAACACACAAGCTGTGTCTTGGCGGTGGCAGGAGAGGAAGAGTGCACAGGGTCGAGCAGGCAATGCAGATGCTGCTGCCACGCCTTTGCTCTCATCACAGCCACTGGGGGCTTCACGGTCCCCAATGGTTCTTTCTTAGGCAAACAGAGATGGGACAACTGAGGGGATGCTGGGTAACTGTCCTGCTTGCTTTTGGGCCAGAGACCAGGAACGGGTGCTGAACCAGGAGCTGACTGCAGTTTCATGAAAAGACTTCAGGTAATGTTAGGCCCCTGGGCTGCTGGCAGGGAAACCCCCACCCTCTCTGCTCCCTGTGTACCTGAGAATACACGTATCTCCCTTATTTTGTTTAAAAAATATTCTAAACTTTCCAGGAAGGTAGTTATCATCCCACAGGCCTGCAGAATTAGTGAGTAATAAAGAAATAAGAATCACTTAAGAAAACGGAGAACGCCAGACTGAGAACTCTAAACCAAAACACTGGGAAGTTCAGGGGAAAACGAAAATGAAAACTTAACAGTAATCTTACACTTTTTACATGACATTACACCTTAGCATTGAGGATTTTTTTGGACTTTTCAACAAAATAGGTGCTTTTAAAATAAATGCTTTCCACCTGCTGCCAAAAGTGGAAATAAATACCCAAAGGAGATGTTTATCGAAGTTCGCTTTCCTGCAAATTTCTGCCTATGGTGACCTCGTCCGCTTCTTCCGTGCACACTGGGATGCACGGAGGAGCTGTGAGCTGGGCAGGGCCGGCTGATGGAGTGGTGGTGGTGGTGGGTCCTGCCACCCAGGCTTGGGGGCGCGCACTCCAGGAACCCAACCACTTCCCGAGGCGCCACCTCAGTCCTCTGGGTTTGCTAGGGTGTCTCCATGGGTCCCAGCTGCTCTCGAAGAAGTGGAAAGTGAAAGAGGAATTCAAATGGAGTGAAGGAGCACACGGGGGTGGTGAAGATGGTCACAGCGATGCTCTCAATGTGTCTTTGGAGTCAGTGGCCTGGGTCCCTACCAGCGGAGCCACACCCACAGAGGGAGGCTGCGTGGCTCGGACTAGTGCTCGGTGGGGCCCGCTGGCTCTGGATGTGCAATCTCCTTGCCTGGGGTCACCGTGCTCTCGGCGGCTAGTGGGGGTGGCGGGGGGATGCCTGCGAGGGTATGGAGGCTGTGGGGATCCACAGGTGGGACGAGGGTCAGCGACTCCACGCTCAGTGCATCGGCCGTGTCCTCGCAGAGCAGGGAAATGGTGGGCTGCTGGGTCGGGGTGAGGCTGGGGGACAGGCTGACCGTCTCCATGTCCACGCTCTTTGCCAGGCTCTTGCAGGGCCTGGCATCTGCTTCCATTTCGCTGACGATCACCAACTGGTCGGGAAGGTTAGGCTGAGGCTGTTCCATAGTCACGGCGTCATCTGGGTGGGGGGAAACACAGGGACACTTAGCTCTGAGACTTCTGCTCTGCGGGCACCCTCTGCCCCGTCCTGAACAAAGGCCCAGGGGGATCTGGGTGGGAGATGGTGGTGTGGAGGGAACAGCTTGCTCCAGTGCTCCTTCTGGAGGCACAGAAGCTGGTGAAAGCAGTCTGACCTAGGCTTGGGGGAATCTGTCAGGGCCCAGAGCTACCCTCACTTGCGATGCAAAGGAAAAGTGAGGGGCTTGTGCAAAAATCCTGGGGTGGATTATGAAAGCCCAGTTCCTGGGTGCCCAGGGAAGGGCCCAGGGGGCTGTATGGATACACCAGGCCTGACCCACCTGCCTGATGATAAACACACATGGAGGGAGGAAATGGGCTTGGGGGTGCTTATCACTTCGTGCTATTTCCAGAGTCTAATTTGGTGACATTTACCAAAAAGGGAACTCACTGCAATATATATATATGAGTCATTTATGGAGAATTATATATAATAATAAAAAAGACAGAGGAGGGAATTCTACAGAACTTTTCAACTTGCAAAGCTGGGACTGCTGTCTCCTGTTCCTTCTTGAAGTGCTGAGTTAGCACTCACAAAGGGACTGTGATCGCCCCGGCCATTCTGGTCCCCACAGGGAGAAACCAAGTCAGAAGGAAGGGGAGGCTCCGCCCCATACAGTTATTCTCAGAGCAGCAATTTCTTTTTTGGGTGCTTTTCAAAACCCTTGATTAGGTTACAGACAGATGGCCTCATTTGCTTTCCAATGACGGACCTGCCTGGACAGACACGCCGGTTGTGACTGGAGGGCATTGTGGAAAACATCTTCTAGGATGTCACATGCCTGTAATCTGAAAGCATTGATAAGAAGGCTGTGGGCATCTCACTTGGAAAGCAAATCGCTATTTGTATGGACCATGGGGTTGAGGAGCCATCGGCTGGAGGTGCTGGCGACACTGTGTGGGCCATGAGTCTGGGTCTTGGGAATGGTGGTAGACATTCTTTTTGTCCAATGCGATTCTAGTTTTTTTTTTCTTATAAGTTAAGCCAAAACAAAATAGAATTTGCCAACAGTGAGCAACAGAATGAAAAAACCAAGAGCAAAATAAAACCAAAGGGCACACAGCATGGATAAAGAAGAGAGAGGATGAGGATCCCCATTGTGGAGAGAAAGTGCAAGCAACAGATTGAGCCCCCAAAGTGCATGGCAGGGTTGCTTCCCAGGAGACTCTCAGGCAAGATGAGCACTACAAGGTCCCAGTTAATTTCTTTATAGCCACCCCCCCCTTTTTTTTAAGTGAAATAAGGTCAGAGAAAACCACTGTGTGGGACTTTGGGCCTGTCCTCACCTCACTCCTGGAGGGTGGCACCGTGGGCATTAGTGGAAAAAGTGACTCAAGCAGGGTGACCTGAGACAGAATGGTGAACACCCCACACGCATTCTGGTTTCTCCGAATTTCTGTGAGTTGGCTTCATTCAGTTAAGAACGGCTGTGGTGATGGGCTGACCCAGCACAACCTGCCTGTCATTCACCAGGATGTGTGGCTGAGAGGGGGCTCACCTGCTCCGCGGCCGCACTTCGCTTCACACGAGTGGGTGCATGTCCGTGAGCCTTGTGCATGTGGGTACACATGCAAGTCGAGCTGCTGACAGGACAGTTGAGAAATGACTAATTCTCCAAATGGCACTTCTGTGCCATCTGGAGACAGAGCTGCAAAGCACTTCCTTCACATTTTTCTCAAAAAGTCTATGTAAGAGTTCCCTCTTTGCCCGTCCACATTTGCAGGCAGATATTCAAAAACGCTGGCAAACCTCTCTCCCTGATCCCTGACGGGGTTTTTGGTGATGAGAAAAATCAAGGATGCGGGAAAGTTGCCATCAGATATGTTGGAAAACAAACAAACCGACAAAGAACACCCTATGCACAACACTGTCACTTCTTTAGGAAAAGAACCAACACTTAAAAAGAGATGGGATTTTCCCCATAAAAATAGCCTGTTTTTTTTTTGTTGTTTGTTTGTTTTTTAAGATCTGAAACATGTCTTCATTACATTATTAAATTATTCAGGGCTCGCCTGAATAACCCAGAATAAACGCCTCCTCTCAGGATCCTTAACTTAACCACACTTTTGCCCTATATGGTAATATTTACAGGTTCCAGGGATTAGAACATGGGTGTGTATTTCAGGGGCCACCATTCAATCTATATTGTGACCCTAACAAGAGATTTCAGTTCTTTGGAGCTACAGTTCCTCATCAGTAAGATGAGGACAACGACCCTTCATTGTCATGGCTGTTTAAATATATTTTCCATGTAAAACATGCCTCCTCTTACCCGTCACCCACAGCACTGTCTTATTTTATTTATTCTTTCCTTATTATTATTGTTAAACTAAGAACTGCTTCTTAAATGTGACCTTCACACTTATCCACTGGGGAGGGGGCTTTGCAGGTTTCACCAGGGGAAAACAGCCCAGCGAGGACACGTTTTCTGGTCAAGTGCTGAGCTGCAAAGGTTACTGCAGTTGGGGTTTATGAGGTCTAAGGCCACAAGTTGGGGCCTGGCCCAGGAAGTGAGGGATTTGGAGGACACTCTGGCTTCCTGGCCAGGGGCAGGGCAGACAACGGGAGACCGGAGTGGGAAATCCCGGATGTCCAGGCTTCCATGAGTGATGCTCGGCCTCCCTGTGGCTCTGCCCCAAGCTGACCATCATGTCCCTGGCCGGCACCCTCAGAAGCTGTCTTTGGCTTTGGGGCAGGGGCTTGGCTGACCCTTGCTGAGTGAGTTACAGTTTCCAGTAAAAACCTGGGTTTGATGTGCTCGTCTGGAATAGGTAGGCCTGAGTGAGGTGGGGGAGAGAGGAGCAGCACAGCACGTCAGAGGGCAAAGCTCAGAGGAAACAGCTTTTAAACACAAAAGAAGGCAGGAGGCTCCTGACTGGCAAGCGAAGCTGCCAAGTGGGAGGGCGCATGTGGGAAACCCTGAGGCAGCACCGAGGGAGAAGGCAGTGCTGGCACCCTCGCCGCTATCCAGAGCGTAATTGTAAGAGGGGGACGATGAAGTGAGAGCCATTGGTGTGTCTGTAACTTTCGGCCTTTGGCTGGAATGTGACGGAATCTATCACTTAGCTTTGAGCAAGACCAGGATAAAAAGAAAAGAAAAGAAAAGAAAAAGCTGACTTCTTGCTTGCTTATTGCAAAATCTACCACCCAACCCCGTGGCCTACACTGGGCTGTCCTGCGAAGGCGCGGGCCTGTGCTGAGCCTGGCCGGGCCTGCGCGGTGTTACCCAGAAGGGCAGTGTTTCCAGGCTTCGGGGTCTGGCATGGAAGGGGAAAGAGCCAGGGGATTTGATCCTCAGGTGAGATGAGGCCACAAAGGGAGGGAGCTCTAGTCCAGGGAAGGTGAGGAAATGCCCACTCTGAGGGTGCTCTCAGGTCACGACTTGGTGTCCTGGGAGCCCTGACTGCAAATGCGGCGGGAGAGGGGCGTCGTGGGCCGCGGAGGCTAACGGAGGAGACCTGCCTGCATGGACTGTGCCAGAGTTGCCGTGACAGCTGCCGTTCGAAGCACTAAACCCAGTGGCCGCCGTGACTGTCGGCCTCCGACAGGCTGAACACTCGCCGGCGTCCTTTCCTGCCACTCCTGACTAGAGGGAAACACAGCAACAGATCATTGAAAGCCTTTAACAACAAGACAGAAAGGTGACATGGAGAGGGGCACAGAGCAGAGACGAACACTGAGCATCGATGAGTGTGCAAGGGGCCGGGCAGTGCTCAGGGAATGCTGTGACAGCAGGGACGTGGGGCGCAGCCCCCCATGCAAGTAAGACATCTCCCACTCCGTCCCTCCAGGACGAGGTGGTGTCGGGGCTCAATCGGGGTAAGGACAGCAAAGGTTGGGTCCTGTTGGAATGGAGAGAGTGGGGCCATCAGCATCATCGGGTCTTGGTGAGAGACCAGGGGCCCGTAGTTTCGATGCAAACCAGCAGGTAAGAGGTGAACCCTGCATCCGAGGGAGGCTCTGAGGAGGGAAGGCTGTGTGGTTGGAGGATCGGAGCCAAACCAGCTGGTGCAACAAGCAGATTTCTGACCCAACGATGAGGCCGACGGCCCTCGGTGTCAGCACCCGAGAGCCGAGAGCGCAGCTCTGTGAGTTCTGGGAAGGCCTCGGGGCAAGGCGCTCTGAGACATCCTCCCCAGCCATGGGTGACACTCTCCAGGCGACGCTCTAGTGACGAACCTTGGAAAACCAAGACTGAACCATGACAGGAAGATCTGAGACCTGGTGCGGGGAGGCCAGAGGGTTGGTTCTAACCGGCTGAAACAAAAATGTTAGGAGCATCTCACTGGGAAGGAAGGAACCGTCATCTGAGACAAACTTGGGATTACAGCAAAGCTTAAAATCAAGGCCACAGAACACAAGGCGAAGGTACCTAATGCCACTAAAATATAAGCTTAAAAATGGTTAAAATAGTACATTTTAAGTTATTTATATTTTATCCCAATTTTAAAAAAATGCCGTGGAGAAAACTGGGGAGAAAAGACAATAACTTTGACTCAGGTTTCTGTCCTTAAAAGTCCTGCCCAACTGTGGTAACTGAGTTCAGTGACATGCAGGTCAGTCTTGGGCTGTCTGGCTCTAAGTTGGTCCAAATGGGACTATGTCCTGGGGTGAAGGTCGTATGTTCAAACAATCGCCCTAGGAAGAGGTGAGGACGGGGAGGGAGGCCCCGAAGAGCAGTACCCTGCCCCTGTCAAGCTCCAGACAGGAACCAAATCGTCCTTCTTTCTGTAAACCTTGGGGAAGTGTCACAGTGGCCACAACTCATAATTCTGTGGCCCTTAAGAATGGACATCAGAAAGAGCAGGCTGGCCCAGCCGGTGTGGCTCAGTGGTTGAGCATAGACCTAGGAACCAGGAGGTCATGGTTCAATTCCTGGTCAGGGCACATGCCTGGGTTGCTGGCTCGATCCCCAGTGGGGCGTGTGCAGGAGGCAGCCAATCAATGATTCTCTCTCATCATTAATGTTCCTATCTCTCTCTCCATCTCTCTTCCTCTCTGATATAAATAAAAAAATACATATTTTTAAAAAAGAAAAGAGCAGGTTGGCCTTAACTCTAACTTAATTTTTTTAAACAAACGATTTTCCTTCCTCTTCAAAGTAGCTCACCCAGAACACGTGTGAAAGATTATGTGTGCATTTGTGTGTATGTGTGTACATGTGTAGTGTAACTATCATCATGTGTATGTACAGGCGTAACTCAGCAAATATTTCTTTTTTAAAAATATATATTTTTATTGATTTCAGAAAGGAAGGGAGAGGGAGAGAGAGATAGAAACATCATTGATGAGAGAATCATTGATTGGCTGCCTCCTGCATACCCCCCACTGGGGATCAAGCCAGCAACCCAGCCATGTGCCCCAACCAGGAATCAAACGGTGACTTCCCGGTTCATAGGTCGACGCTCAACCACTGAGCCATGCCGCCAGGCTCAGCAAATATTTCTAAAGAATTCCTACTGGTCTTACATTTGGTTCCAAAATTGGGTCTATTTTCTCTTTCCCGCCATAGGTTCTCTGCAATTTCAGCTTCTCAAAACCATAAATGTTTAAGGAAAAAATGTGCTGACTCCAACCCTGTAATTTTCTCACTGGGGAAGGAGCTGAGGCCTATTAGGCCAGCTCTTGGGGACGAGTGGGCGACAAGAGGCCGGGTTCCTGGACGCTCCCCTGTGCAGGGCGCCAGCTCTCCCCAGAAAGACTTGAAGATCTCAAAGCACTTTAAAAGACAGTGGAACAGGTCAACTCCTGTATCGGGTGGTAAAACCAGACAGGAAAGTCCCCCCTGCACACCTTTTTTTTCCCCCCCCTCTGCACACCTTTAACAGGCACATAACTGAAGGTGAAAATAAAATCCCTCGCCCCAACTCTTTCTGGTTGGTTACTTTGGTTACCAGGGAATTCAGCTTTGATTGTGCCTTGGGTCTGGAGTATGTCTTGGCCCTGATTTGAGGGTCAGTACTTGCTAAAGAGCCACTCACACCCACCCAGTATCTGGTGTGCAATGGCGAATCAGAAGTTGGTGCTTCCAGAATAGTGGGCACCTCTGGGCAACTGGCAACCGGTGACTCCTCTGGGTGGGGTCCCTTCCCCTTGGGAGGAGCCCTCTGCCAGTGCTGGGCCACAGGCTTCAGCCCTGATGGGACTGTTTCTCAAAACCAGACCGCCCCAGTCTGTGTTTAGGAGGGCAGAATTTACAGGCAGACCCCAGGGAGACGGGGGAAGGAATTAACCTGTCTCCTGCCAGATTCTGGGCTCTTTTTGTGTGAGGCCCAAGGCCCCCTTCCTCATGGAACCCTGGCCTGGTGAACCCCTCACCCTTTGGCTTTCAGCTCCAGGGCGGCCTCCTCCAGGAGCCTCTGGCCCTCCTGCAGCTGCTCAGCTGTCCGAGCTCCCTGCACGTTTCCTTTGTTGTAGTTTGTAACTGGACACTTATCTGTGTGGTCGTCTGATGGACCATGGGCTCCCCGGCTAGCCTGTGCATGCCACCCTTTATTATCCTGTATCCCTAGTGCCTGCATGTGGGAGGGACTCAACAAATCTGTTTGTTTAGAGAAAGTTAATAGAGTGGAGGTGAGGTACCAAGGCTGAGGCAGAAAAGATGCAGAGGGATAAGCCACTAAGAGGCTGAGGGGCAGGGTGGGGTGGCCTGTAGAGGGCCCTACTGTCGTCAGGGTTGACAGCCACAGAACTTGAGTGCTGGTACTGAAGGCCCCAGGGAAGCTGAGAAAATCTGCATTTGGGATAAACCTGTTCTCTTTCAAACTCAGACAGGAAATTTAAGGTCCTCTAGCCTGGACACAGGGCAGAGGCAGAAACACAACTGGGTATCAGAATGGTTTCATGCCCTCCTTTAAGGACGAAGCCATTTGGGCTGACAGATGTGGCTGTCTGGGCTCCACTTTGCTGCTGATTTTGGGGGATCACCAGGCTTTCCCCAACAGGGGTCGCATAGCCCAGCCTCTGCTGACTGGGGTGCAGTTTTCTGGGTCTCTGTGGATGGGCTGTGGCTTTTCATTTGGGCTCTGTGCATACTGGAAGGAGAGCTGTGTGCACCTCATGGGCTGTCCCCAACCAGGACCCAAACCTGGGTCCGGAGTCTCTGCAACACCCTTGGAGGTACCCGAGACCGACCGAGGAACCCCTGATTCTGCTGGGCTGTGTCAGAAGGTAGAGCATGAGTTGGGAGTTGCCAAGGCGAGGGCTCCCCCTTACTAGCAGCAGCGTCTTGACCAAGCTGCATGGCCTTTCTGAGCTCCCGTGTTTTCAACTGTACAATGGGAGGCGGGATTTGATGCGGAGGTGTCTGTGAAGCACTTCTGAGCAAGTGCCTGCCGCGTGGGGCTGCTGTGGACACCATGCGGCAGCGTACACAGAGAAGGCTGGGCGGTAGGTGCCGCGCCATGTCGGCGGCTCAGATGGTGTGAGGCTCACCCCTGGCTTTATGGGTCTCCTTGTACAACTCCAGGTTTCAAAACCACGGAGCAGAGACACGGAAAGCTGGGCCTGTCTCGTCCCCTGGTGGTCGGCATCTCTCGTGTGCTTCCCCAACCAAACACCTGACTGAGCAAGGCACGGCTCCAGGAGCAGAGGAGCCACTGGAGTTGCTGATTCGGCTGCAGGGGACCTGGCCACTGCTCTCCACAATGGGGACTTCCTGGACTCGGGGGCTCTGGAAACAGGGCTAGGAATGCTTCTGATTCAGCACTGTGCCCTCAAAAGCCACTTTGAGGACTAGTGGCCTCTTGGCTGGGCTGCGGGGAGGCCCTGGCCCACCCCCGCTCGCTGGCCCTCGAAGGATGCGGCCTCTGCTAGACTGTGGCCAGGCCCTGTGGGTGGAGAGTCTGCTGAGCAGGCAACACAGGCCTGGCCTTTCCAAATCAGACGCCTGAACACTGGCCGCCATTCCAGGCTGACGCCAAACCAGGAAACTGGCCAAAGGGCACCCGCCCCACTAGAACCTTCTCCCCTCTTCCGTTCTTGGCTCCCCACCCAGCACGGCTCAGTAAGACATGGCTCGGGAAGGTACCAGGCAAATGCATGGGCCCTCCGGGCAGACCTGGCCCTGTAGGGACATGGGAACCCAGGTGCTGTCTCCTGGATGGACCTGGGAGGCGGTGGGCTGGCCTGGAAGTTGGCATTGCGAGGCAAGGGAATGATGGTCCTCCAGAGACCTGCCACCCTGGGACAGAGCTGATGCCTGTGGCCGGGCAGCTGTGATGGGCAGTTGCTCAAGCGCTCTGACGCTCTCTCTTTCCAGGGATCAACAGGTGGGTCCTGGGTTGAGAGTGAAGCACAAGCTGCCCAATGGGCCGGCCCCTCACCAGGAGGGGAGCTATTTCAGTGTCTGCAGAGATGTGGACGGGCAGGCTGGCCTCAGGCTTTCACCGTCAGGCGGCATAACAAATGGGGGCTCGCATGCTGGCCCCGCAGGCCTGCCGAGGATGCCCCACAACGGGAGCGGATACCCAGGAGGGTCTGGCCATCAGTTACCGACTGGAACTGCCTCGCTACCCGACAGCCAGGCTAACAGCCCTGCATTTCTGAGACAAAAAGACATGTTGTTGGCACCGTGCAGGGGATGGTGGCGGTAGGGATGGAGGGGCTGAGGGAGACCAAGAAAAACGAAGGTGTGCACCGTGGACCTGAGCCTCGGGGGAAGGTGCTGAGCCGAAGCCCCAGGGCTGTTCAGGGGAACATCTGCATACATGGCCCGATTTTGATAATGTGGCTCTTTGCTGGTTTCGGTTTTAGGCAGAGAAGTGTACGGCTCATTTGTTGGCTTAACTGTGGGCTGTGCCTCCTTAAAAATGGAAGAGAGGTGTAGCTACTGACACCAGGATGAGACCTTTCATGCCAAATGTAATGTTAGGTATCACGTGTTTGGGTGCACACAACACGGACAGAAACGTGCACAGGCAGGCAGCACATGGGTGCAACACAAGCACACAGACGCACAACCCTGCACTTCGGCCCCAGAGCCAGCACAAGACCAGGCTTCAGAGGGGCTGAGGGGGCTCTTGGCTTCTGGAGGAAGCTCTGTCTGAATTTCCCTGCTACGAGCCTGGGAAGGGCAGCGACAACTGCTCGGATATGCAGCCAATCTTAAACGGGCTCAGAAACAGCTCAGAGAGGGCTGTCATCTCCCCAGCTGGGGCACAGAGAGGGGCAGGTGCTGAGCGGAAGAGAGTCTGAGTGAGGTGGCTTGAGGGTGACCTTGCTGCCTGGGCCTCATGAATGTTTTATTTTAAAATATATTTTTTTATTGAATTCAGAGAGGAAGGGAGAGGGAGACAGAGATAGAAACATCAATGATGAGAGAGAATCATTGATCAGCTGCCTCTGCACACCCCACAATGGGGATCAAGCCTGCAACCTGCACATGTGTCCTGACTGGGAATCAAACTGTGACCTCCTGGTTCACAGGTTGATGCCTAACCACTGGACCACACCGGCTGGACATAGGCCTCATGAATATTAATGAGATGGAGGTAATGGGTGCTCGTGGGAGGAGGGTAGGGGTACAGGTGTTCCTGAGCCACAGGCACAAAGGCCACGCTGGCTTAACCCTTTGCTAGGGACTGCAAAAGCTAAACAGGCCAGAGAGAGGTGTGGGCACCCAAGGAGACCTCTGCCCCTGGAGGGGAGGGAACAGTGGCTCGTGCCCTCACATCGCTTTGTCATGACCCATCAATCTACGGTTTAACAAGAGTTACGTGAGGGGCCCCTGAAGTAGGATGGTGAGGGCTCCAGAAGGGACCTTGCAGGAAGAGGCAAGGACACCGAGAGTCCCCAAACGGGGTGTGGAGCACACACACTCTCAAGGCATCGCTGCCACCCCAGCTCGAGCCCTGTCCTCTGGCTGCATTTTGAGGCCATACTGTTTAGGAAACAAGCCTGGGTTCATACACAGTGCAGGGAGGCACTCATGTGTGAGGGCTCAGGGCAGCTGAAAACATGGGCTGGGGGGACACCCACTCACATGTCCCTTCCTGGGCTCCCTGCTCATGAGGTCTGTCTGCGACACTTGTGTAAGTTACAGGAGGCGAGATATGACTAGCACATCCTGACTGACTCTCAAACGGGCAGCAGGTGCACCCATGGTCTCAGACGACTACACTACACCAAACATTTAAAGAGGAAACAGGTATGCTATAAAGGGAAAACAATTAGTAGGGACGTGGTTCTTTTGCCAGCCCTCCTGTGATACCTATGACTTTGGAGGTGATGAGGGTAGATTTAGGCTTGGCCTGCCTCTGGTCCTCCCCCTGCAGCTCTGTGGTCAGGGACGGCCTTTCAGTGGACCAGCCTGCAAAGGGAGTACTTCCTACCCTGCAGGGAGCGACATCAGCCAGCCTGGGGGCAGTGCTGTTAGAGAACACGGAACCCTAAGTGACAGTGTCCCAACAAGGTGGTGAGGAGCTGGGTATCAGAGGTCTTGGCGTCGAGGAATCACAGGCTCCCCAAACACCCCCGCACTGTGTCACTGGGCCAATACCTGATGGGCTCTGGGCAACAGAGGAGGTGGACGAGGAGCTGGCACCTCCTGAGTCGCAGTGGCTGGTGCTCCCGCTGCCGCTGGGGCTCCCGCTGGCAGATGGCGAGGGCGACGACAGGGATGGTGAGCTGTGCTGGTTTATGCACTGGGCCACGGCAAAGCCTGTAAGACAAGTGGAGGGTGACGTGACCAAGCGGGAGGAAACCAGCCGGCCTGGTGGGAGGGGTCCCAACTGTGTGTGGGACCCTCTAGGGCAGTGGTTCTCAACCTTCTGGCCCTTTAAATATAGTTCCTCATGTTGTGACCCAACCATAAAATTATTTTCATTGCTACTTCATAACTGTAATGTTGCTACTGTTATGAATCGTAATGTAAATATCTGATATGCAGGATGGTCTTAGGCGACCCCTGTGAAAGGGTCGTTCGACCGCCAAAGGGGTCGCGACCCACAGGTTGAGAACCGCTGCTCTAGGGCAAGCCCCCACCTCAAAGGTGGGGCGGGGCCTTTGTGTAAAGGCCACGCTAACCAACTCAAACCCAGCTCCTTGAAGGTCCAGGTCAGCTCCCCAGCTAGCAAAGGTGGGGCGGGGCCTTCGTGTAAAGGCCACGCTAACCAACTCAAATCCAGCTCCTTGAAGGTCCAGGTCAGCTCCCCAGCTAGGGCAGGGTTGTGAGCTGTAACTTGGAGGGCTTGACCTGGTTCAGCAACATGTGTGCTGTGCCCTTGAAGGGACATGCAGCCAGAGAACTTCAGCGGCATCCTGGAGAAGGTCACACAGGGACGTGGACCTTTGCTAATGCGCCATGCTATCAAAGGCAGGGTACCAGACCCAAACTCTGAAGCCACACTGGATGGGAGGGGAGAGCCCCCAACATGCCCATGCCATAGAAGTGGCTCTGCCCTGGCGGGTCTGGGGATTTGGTATGGGAGATATGAAAGCCCTGGTGACAAGCCACCAATTACAATCATGCACCGAAAAAGGACGTTTCAGTCAACGATGGTGGTCCCATAAGAGTATAAGGAATGCCCAGCCTCGGTGGTTGAGCGTCGACCTATGAACCAGGAGATCATGGTTTGATTCCTAGTCAGGGCACATTCCTGGGTTGCGGGCTTCATTCCCAGGGTGGGGCGTGCAGGAGGCAGTGGATCAATGATTCTCTCTCATCATTGATGTTTCTATCTCTCTTTCCCTTCCTCCCTGAAATATATATATATGAAGAGTATAAGGAGCTGCGAAATTCCTGTCACCTACTAACATCATAGCCATCATAGTGCAATGCGTTCATTATGTGCGATTTGTGACGACCCTGGTGTAAACAAGCCTACTGGGCTGCCAGCCGTGTAAACTACGTACAGTACATGACTCATATTGATAACAGACAACTATGCTACTGGTTGATGGATTTACTATACTTTTTATCCTTAGAGAGTAGTCTTTCTACTTGTAAGAAGTCTGCAGTAGCCGTGTTGACCTTGCCTCTTGACTGCATCCTCTTCTCGTGCTCGATGGAATTTCCTGCTGTTTTGTGCAGTAACACGCTGTACGGGCTTGCAGCCTGGGCGCCACAGGCAGTACCTGACAGCCCAGGTGTGTAGCATGTGCACTCTAGGTGCTCGTCCAGTGATGAAACTGCCTAATGACACATTTCCCAGAACAGACCCATTGTTAGGTGGCGTGTGACTGTACAGTTCACACGGCCCTCAGCAACTCTGGGTTCGGCGATGGGATGACCCATTTCTAGGGCCTGGGGCCTTCCCAGAACAGGGAAGTAGACGAGCCCCATGTTTTGGAGTCTGGGCAAATCCTGCTTCACCACCCAGAAGCCCCAGAACATGTGCCCAGTGTTACTTCCCAACTGCTAGCTGGGGTGTCTCGCCAACTTCCCATCACCCCACTGTGGGGGGTGCAATGAGAGAGCGTCATCAAACTCCTGCAGGGCGTGGCGAGTGGCGAGCACAGCGTGCTCTTTACAACGAAGGAGGCCCCTCTGCGTGAGCCCACCAGGAGCCCCTCCTCCAGGGGATATGTGCTTTTTGTCCTTTATACAGCCTGCTTTTCTAAAGGGCCATAGCTTCTGATTTTATCCACGAAATCCACGAACGCTCCCATGGAGCAAAGGCCTCCTCAGTGGTCCCAGGAGCCTGGACAGCGCAGCTGGTTCCTGCTTAGCCCGGGGAGCTGGACAGGAACACACACAGGTGGCTGTGGGCCCCACTGCTTTCCTCAGTGATTCAGAAGCGGCACTGAGTCGGGGAGGGGAGGGGAGGGGCAAGCCCTCCTTCCAGCTGAGAGTGGGATCCGGTCCTCCTGGCCGGTCACATCAAACCTCTCCTTCGCTCCCTGGGTGCACTCACCCGGGCCAGCCCTAGACCTCACTCACTCACCTGCACTGCCTGAGCCTCACATCACCTAGCTCCTGCGGACACTTCTTCCAGAAGGTTCTCTAGGCCCTCAGAACTCAGGAAGGTAGCAGGGTACTGAGCAGGGGTCAACAAACTACGGCCCGGTGACTGGTAAGTAAAGTTTTATTGGCACAGCCATAATCCTTTGCTTACATATTGTCCGTGGCTGCTTTTGAGCTATATCAGCGGTGCTAAATAGTTGCCATAGAAACTACATGGCCTGAAATATTTTACTCTCTGGCCCTCAACCGAGTCTGGTAGAGGATGGAGCAGGGTCTCTGGCACCAGGAAGCTGGGGTTTTATTCCTGATCTATTCCTATTACCAGTGATGGGGCCTGGGCAAGTCTGCACTTCCCTGAGCCTCCCTTCACCCACCAATGGGTGGACACAGGGCCTGTGGGGGTGGTGTGTGCAAGGCGACCTGCTGCTCTATCCCCTATTAGGACTTAGTGGGACCCCATGGAGGGGCTATTTTGTACTAATGTTTGTGTGAAGTTATTTTTGTCTAAGGATCAGCTCCTTAAAAGTCATACATCTGTTTATATCCCCAGTCCTCCTGGTTTGGGGTGATGTAATGGCAGGCAGATGTGAGCCTGGTGAGAGCGTGGTAGGTAAATCACCGCACCCTCTTCTGTGGAGGACGATACTCCCACCCCACCTATGGGCAGAGGCCTGCCTGCCTAAAGAGCGGGGTTACCATGCTGGAGTTCTCAGGAAAGGCACTGAGTGGTATTCTGAGTGTGTAGTGGTGGGGGCCTCAGACAAACTATGACAAACCTAGAAACAGATCCAAACACCAGCCAGGAAGATCCCCTGGGGCAATCAGCCACAGCCCCGCAGAACCAGCTTTAGAGCTGCTTACTTCTTAAACCCCCAAGTTCACAAGCTGCTTCCTTGCCTCAAAAATGAATTGCCCCTCAACAAATCAAAATGTCAAGATGGCTTTTCCTGAGTTGCGAATTTGTCAGAACTGTGAGTAGAGGGGCCTGCGAGTGTGGGAACAGAGTTAGGACTACGCCTTTCACACTCTGACAACGCCTCCGCCCAAATGGATGAATGATGAGGCTGTCACCAAGGTGACACTCACCCCTTCTCTCCCAAGCTCTTTAAAGCCCTGGTTTATTGCCATAAGACATCTCGGATAGAGCCTGGGGGTGGGGGTGGGGGTGGGGAGCAGGCAAGATGCTGAAGCTGCAGTCAGATTACTAAAGTTCCTTCATTTTAAGAATGATTGGGGGTCAAGTCATACACTGGCAATAAACACTGCACATCTGTTATATGTGCTGAGAGTTAAAAAGAAAAAAATCACTGACCTCTGATACTACCCATTTGCAGGGTCTAGCTGGGCAGAGGCGACTGAGCGCATCTCTCCCTCATCTGCTACTGCTGAAAGCCCACCTTCCCTCTTTCCTCACCTTTTTGCTCTCTTCCTCCCTCCCTCATGGCACTGGGAACCCAGAAAGGCTCGATAATATGCTTTTATTTCTGGATGCCCAGACTCCCCCTGCTATTTCAAGGGGCTCCTTCTCAAATCGAGGTATTAACCACTTTTTTGTTGTTACTCCTCACCAGAGGATATTAAAATATATATTGATTTCAGAGAGGAAGAGAGAGATAGAAATATCAATGATGAGAGAGAATCACTGATCGGCTGCCTCCTGTATACCCAACACTGGGGATTAAGCCCACATCTTGGGCATGTGCCCTGACCAGGAATCAAACTGTGACCTCATGGTTCATAGGTCAACCCTCAACCACTGAGCCACGCCAGCTGGGCCTGAGAATATTTTTCCATTGATTTTTAGAAAGAGTGGAAAGGAGGGGAAGAGGGAGGGAGGGAGGGAGGGAGAGAGAGAGAGAGAGAGAGAGAGAGAGAGAGAGAGAGAAAGAAAGATGGATGTGAGAGAAACACATTAATTGGTTGCTTTCCGCACGTACCCCACAGGGACTGGGATCGAACCTGCAACCCAGCTACATTCCCTTGACTGGGAATTGAATCCGAGATCCTTTGGTATGTGGGCCGACGTTCTAATCACTGAGCCACACTGGGCAGGGCTGGGGTCCACCACTCTGAGTCAGTTTGACATGCCAGAGGGTCAGAAGGGCCCTGGAGAAGGCCTGTGACCTCAGAGGCCTGCCCTGTACCTGCTTCATCCAGGCAAGGCAGCCCTTGCTGACCTGGCTTTGGCGCAGGAGGCCAGGGGCTTCCTGGCTGTGAGTCAAAGACATCACCTGGTACTTGCACACACTCAGACAAGCCAGAGGTCATAGGACAAGGGCACAGGCAAACAGGCCTTCCTGAGATCTCCAGCAGATAAAATTCTTGGCTCTTCCAGAGTATGTCTCAAGAACAGCCTGAGAAATGTGTATCAAAGGCCGTGAGGATTTTCACACCATCTGACCGATTCCACATCTAGAAATCTGTGCTGTGGAAGGGATCCACATAGAGAACTACGTGGATGTGCAAAGCACTGATGTGTGTGGCGGAACTGGAGACAACTGGAATATCCAACAGCCAGGGAAAGGCCAAGTAAATGCTAACACATCTAGATGATGCATTTGGGAGGGGACATAGCTGCCTGGAAGCTGGACAGGCTCGAGCTCCCAGGTCCCTAACACACCCCTGGGATCTGTTCTGGCTTCCAGAGCTCTCTCCCCAGCCTCACTAAAAACCTCCCCTAAGCCAGGTCAGGCATGATGCTCCAGAAGCAGGAGGACCTGTGCCAATGGAGCGCCGCCCCCCCCCCCCCAACTTTCCAGGAGCCCGGGTTTCCCAGGGGTGGGCCAGGTCTTCCTGCTGCACTCTGGCCCTGTTCTGCCAGTTATTCTGGGAAGATGAACTCACAGTAAGTCTCTAACATTTGTCAAGTACAAAAACAAAACAAAAAGGTCAGCCTTCTATTTGAGGTCCACTGATAGAGGGAGCACTGGGCTGGGAGTCAGAACCCCAAGTTCAAGTCCTAACTCTGCCCAAATGGCTTTGTGACCTTGGACAAGCCCCCTCTCCTCTATTAGTGAGGATCTCTTGGCTTAGATGGTCAATAGTTTTCTTTTTACCTGTAAGTCTGAATCTGATTTGAACTCTATGAGGAGACACTGGAATATGCGCCTTGAACATAGCTTACACACCCTTTCTCTGTGGATAGCACACCAGCACTGCTTTCCCCACGGAGAGCCAGGCTGCTATGCGAGTCTGGGGGCTTGCAGGTGTGATATGCTTGGCTCACATCATGTTTGTGTCAGTTTATTTCAGGTACCACCTTTATAAGCTGGAAGATTTTACACACAAATTTGAATTTCTGGCTTCATACGAAACAGAAAGATCTGGGCCCCATTCCCACATGACAGCAACTAGAGGGAGGGAGGGAGCTGGTTCCTCCCCTCCCCACCTGTCTTGCCTGGCATTTCAGTTGTTAATCTCTGCTATTTCTCCTTAATGCTTGGTCAAATCCACAGGACTCAAGAAGTTACAACTCCCAGAGACCTTTTGTGCCAGCTCTCTCCTCAAACCCTACCCACCCCGCAGAACCACTGGGTTGAGATGGGGCCGCCTGCCTTTTAACAGCCTAGGCGGGTCCTCACACTCGTGACAAGAACCACGTTCTCTCTCCTCAGCTGGGCTGTTCCTTCAGTCTGGAATTCACTATTGCCTCTTTTAAGTTCTCACAAATCCCTTCCTCATCCTTTTTTAAAATTCTCACCCCAGGATATGATTTTGTTGATTTTAAAGAGAGAGGAAAGGAGAGAGAGAGAGAGAGAGAGAGAGAGAGAGAGAGAGAGAGAGACACTGATGTGAGAGAGAAACAATGGCTGGTTGCCTTCTGTACACACCCCAACTGGGGATCGAACCCGCAACTTAATTATCTGCCCTGACTGGGAATTGAACCCACAACCCTTTGGTGTGCCAGACGATGCTCCAGCCAATTGAGCCACCCGGCCAGCGTTCCCTTCCTCATCCTCTAAGGTTCACTCAGCTCAGGGCCAGCTCAGCCCAGCCGCAGTGGTGGGTTTAACTGTTCCTGCCCCTGTGTTCCCGCAGCCTGCCCTGTCCACCTTGGGGCCTGATCGGCCAAAAGGAGTTGGCCTTCCCAAGTAGGGCACAAGGAACTTGACTTCCAAGATGCTTTGTGATTTTGTGCAATGATTATCATTACCTTCATAGCTAGCACCTGGAATCCTCTGAGGTCAAGAGGGTTTTGGACAGCGTTTCTGATATGGTGAGATGTCTCCCACTATCAATTCTCACCTTCATCTAAGTTACAGAACTTGGCAGCTAGGCATGGCCACGTGATTAAATTGTAGTCAAAGAGATAGAAATGAAAGAGGCATGTTGGATTTCAGGACGGCTTCTTAAAGTGGAAGAGGTGTGCCGTCTTCCATTCTGCTACCTAAAACATGGGTGTGATGGCTGGAACCCCAGCAGTGATCTTGGCCCATGAGAAGGAATGACATACTAGGGAGCATTGAGATGGAAGAGCATTGAGCAGGAAGGTGCTTGGGTCCCTGATGCCTATTTGGAGCCCTTGACCACCTTCATCCAGGTTTCCTCTACTTAAGAAGGAAATATACTTCTTCTGGGTTTTTCTTTACTATGTAGTTGAACCTAATCTTAACTGACATTTGTGAAAAATCAATTGTTAATGCAGGGACGTGAGCTGAGCTCCATAGGGACTGGCTGGCCCCCAGAGTTTCCAGTGTAGGGAAAACTGCCCTGCACTTCCTGAGGGAAATCTGAGAGTGAGGAGTGAGGAGGAAGAGGGGAAGGGGCAACGGAGATGGGGGAGTGACTTTCTGCAACCCCCCATATCTTTAGGAAATGCTCCTTCAACTCTCTCCTTGTGTGGCACAAGTGGACTTTCTTGGTGGAAACCAGTGAAAGGAACTGAGTTTCAACTGGGTTCACATCAGGTCACATAGAGATTACACACGAAGGCCAAGACCTGGAAATGGGGGAGCACAAGAGACTAGAGGGCAGAAAGGCCCATTTGTGCATGGGCTAGAGAACTGGGTTTGAGCCCAAGGTTTTCTAAATTTCCAAGGAGTAGGGAGGCCCCAGCTAACGTCTGTGGTCTGCTCAGTGCTTGTGCTGTTTGGCAGACTGTAACTCCTCCAAGGACACTGGTTGTGTGACTGAAGTGCAAGTACTTCAGGTTGAAAACTGGAGGATGTGAAAACTACCTAACTTTTTAGAGAGCTGACGTGGAAGGAACCCAGTTGGCCTAGAATTCATCTCAAGGATTCTCACTCCACTGAATGGCAGGAGCCTCCCCCAAACCCAAATGCCATACATACTAAATACTGAAAGACACTAAAACACCAAGTAAATGACGAGAGTCCAAGAGTAAAAGGTGGGTAGAGAGCGAAGTTACTCCAGGACTTCCAGCTGTGGGGAGCTAGGTCAGCACTTGGCTCTGAGCTTCCTGGGAGCAAGATCTCAAGGACAGCCCAGGTGACCTGGCTCTTGAGACACTCCAGTGTGGGTGCTAGGTTCCCATCCCATCACACCCTCCCAGACGATGTCCCCATAGGCAGCTTCCTGGAAGGGACAGCTGCCTGGCTGGAGATGGGGCCTAGTTCTGGGAAGATGCCCCCACATCACAATGCTCTGCAAACTTTTCCCCTCAATAGTGAAACTCCAAATTATACACAAGATAAAAATGGAACCACTCTGGCTACAGGAGCCTTACCAAGGGTGGACTTCCCCTGTTATTCCCAGATATCTCTGCAGATCCTACCTCTGAAAATAAAGGCTTGAGCCCACGGGCCGTAAACTTGAGAACCAAACTCCCGATATGAGGTCTTCTGATTGAAAATAACAGACATGGCAAGTGGGTACCTTAAAGGCTTGAGCCCACGGGCCGCAAACTTGAGAACCAAACTCCCGATATGAGGTCTTCTGAGTCTGAAGTGCATGACCCTGAGCCATTTAAGTCTCAGACAGCTGTGCTTCCAAGAAGTCCAGTTTTCAAGAGACCTGTTTTAGGATAAAGCTCTAAGATTCTGAGACGACAGCTGTCTGCCCTAACAAAAATGGTACCTATTTATGCTTGATCCACACTCAAAAGCATAAAATAAAACCCACCAAGAGTTGATTCAGGAGAAGCAGCTCATGCATTTTGGACGGTCTCCGACTTGAATGAGGACCGTGGGGTGGGCAAGGGTGCCCTGAGCTTGCCTTCCATTAGCAAATTCATTCCACTCGGCCTCAGCTCAGGTTTCTGCCATGTAGTGTTCACATTTTCTCACCAGCCCTGATGCTGGGAAACAGTAAAAAATCAATCGGCCCCTTGACCTCGCGCACAGAGCCGAAGACAGCAAGTGCAGCCATGGCCTTATTTCTCCCTCGCTGGCTCCTTCCTCAGCTCTGCCCTCTCACCCCACAGTGCAGTCATCCAGGCCCCTGGGGCGAGAGAGAAGGCTGGGGTGGGACTGAGCCTGGGACTTCAGCCGCTGGTGGCTCTGGACAGACTGCCTATAGGGTCTACAGGCAACACAGAGCTTCTCATCCACGCTTCTGACTCAAGAGGCTGGTTCCTCCCCACCGCTGGGAAGATGAGAATGACGCTGGAAGCAGTAGGGGGCAGGGGCTATTGCGTGGGGGCCACCCCAGGAAAGCCAAACTACCAGTATCTGTTCAAAGATCATGTGTGTGAGAAGGGGTGCTGAGGAGGCAGGGGTCAAATCTAACAATGGTGCCCCATGGGGCTAGGGAAGGCCTGGGTGCTTTCCCAGACTCCTCTTGAAATTCACACAAGACGAAGGCATCTACCAACACAGGGCAAGGGTTCCGAATGGCAGCAACCCTGCTGGGCCAGCAGGACCCTCAGGTTCCCCACAATCCCCTCACTCACTGCTTGGACTCTGAGGCTTGTGGGAAGATAGAAGACTCAACTACCTGCGTGGAGACAGTCCTTCCAATCTCCCTTCAGTGAGCCATACCTCAGTTAGTGCTTCAGGGCTGTGTGGACAAACTCTGGGCTTTAGGGACAATCTATGAGCTTCCCCACACCCCCAGTGGTCACCCTATGTGATTTCTGGTTTTCTTTGTGTGTAATTTCTGTCCAGCTCAGGGGCATATTTGCAAATCAGGTGTCTGGGAAGATGGCATTTCTACGGCCTCCTCCGCCAAGCCTGAGCAACCTCACCACAGGTGCCCCCCTAGATCACTGACTGCCTGCACCTCAAAATGCTTAAAGACTTTCATTTCTGGTTGCTTTTTAAAGGGATAACATGCCCAATATTTAAAAATAGCTGGGTACAGGGAACTCATACAACTTAACAAAAGGAAGATAAACAATCCAATAAAAAAATGGGCAAAGAACCTAAGTAGACACTTTTCAAAAGAGGACATACAGAAGACCGAGAGACATATGAAAACATGCACAAAGTCACTAATAACCCGAGAGATGCAGATCAAAACAATAATGAGGTACCAGCTCACACCTGTCACAATGTCGATCATCAACAAATCAACAAACGACAAGTGCTGGCGAGGATGTGGAGAAAAAGGAACCCTCCTTCACTGCTGGTGGGAATGCAGACTGGTGCAGCCACTGTAGAAAACAGTATGGAGTT
>NW_005363642.1:1068907-1092791 GCF_000412655.1 Myotis brandtii
GGGGGGGGGTTAATCGGGGAAAAAAGGAGACATGTAATACTTTAAATAATAAAAAAATAAATAGCTGGGAACTTGCAGAATCTTAGCCTATAGCTTTTTATCCATGGATAAATCTTCTGGGATTTTAAGGACTACACTTGAAAACCTGCAGAAAAGGAAAAATGGTCTTTCAGTTATCTCATGTCATCTTTCAAAGTGTTTGTGTCCGGGGTGAAGCCTGCCTGAGTGGGCTTCACCTACGGGTGAGATCCAAGGTCTCAATGTCCTTGGCTGCTGAGAGTCACCTGGGAGGTATGAACGCCAGCCCCTGGCTGTGCTCGTCTGGGCTGGCATTCCTTCGCAGCCTCAGACATGAGCATCCTCCAGGCCATAGACGGTTGGCTGGTATGCGGACACGGGTGAGCTAGATCTCTTACAGTGGCAGAACCTTGCTCTGGCTTTTTATAACTGAAGGGTGCCAGGACGTGGGCTTTATTCCCATGGACCAGGTCCCCACCTTACCCAGCCCTGCTCTCTTCCAATGGCACTGCTGTCTGTACTGTAGTAAGCGAAGAGCTCACAACAGTCTCTCAGCAAAGGCCCTAGAAAGCCCGTCAGTGGCGGTCTCGGCTGCCTCTCTATTGAGGCAGAGAACAGGGAGGAAAGAGCAACGAGAGGAAGGTGGGTTAGACAGTTATTAGGGAGAGCTTCCAGATGCAGGGAGGGAGCCACGACCCGGGACTCCTCTGGCCTCAGGGATTCTGTGCCTGGAATCACTGGGCAGGGCTGGGGTGGGGCAGCTACAGCCCTGCTTGCAAAGGACAACTTCCTGAGGTTCTCATGGCCCAAAGATGGCTTGATTCTTTCTGGCAAGTCTCTCATTTCATCAGACTGCTCTGTGCTCTCAGGCTGGAGGGGGGAGGCCACATGGTGCGCACCCCACACTTACATGAAGGCCCAGCCTCGTGTGTTCTACAAGGCGGCGTTGTGCAAAGGAGCCAAGGAATTAGTTTGCATCTTCTGCAAAAGGCACACACACACGTAATACATCCCCAAAGCAGAACCAGTACACCCGGGGTCCTGGTTCCATCCGTGTGGGTCGCCAGGACTTGGGTTCTGCAGAGTGCGGGGTTACCTTCTGCAGCGGGGCCTCTCCCACCGTGTTTTAACAGACTGGGGTTAGGCCAGACCAACAGAGGGGACGTTCTCTTACACATCGTCAACAAAAAGCACTGGAAATTCTATCTGGGTCCCACCTGGGCGAGACAGAATCAGGGAGTGTGTGCAGGGCCACACAGAGACCGTGATGGATATGGGCCCAAAACAAGCTTCAAAAGCCATCACTGAGGTCTCAAGCAGATAGGACTCTGTCAACTTCTGCCTTGGCAGACCTGTGGGACACAGAGAAGCAGGCGGCTGTACCCATGGCTCTGATGTCTGCAAGGGAGGAGCCTTGAGAAGAACAAATAGTAGTTCCCACTCTGTGCACAGGATACAGGGGTGAAGAGTGCCCCGGGGTGTGGCCACCTGGGTGGGCATGTGACTGCCAGGGAACCATGTATCCCATAGCCTGTGGCTCTCATGGGTAAAGTGGGGTGACAAAAACACAGCTCAGGAGCCCATGAGGGCTGAGCGAATTGATATAGTCTAACCGT
The DNA here is from genome assembly GCF_000412655.1 of Myotis brandtii. Taxonomy (NCBI): domain Eukaryota; kingdom Metazoa; phylum Chordata; class Mammalia; order Chiroptera; family Vespertilionidae; genus Myotis; species Myotis brandtii. The sequence continues at coordinate 1,070,542 of NW_005363642.1, forward strand.
TCAGTTAGCATGAGCTGTTCTGACTAACTGGCGTTTATGGCCCCTGGAATTTGGGTCCAATGAGGTAAGAATTGGGATTTTCATTTTCATAAATGTCTTTGCACATGAGGGGTTTGGCAGAAGGAGTGGCTCAGCTCTTTAGAGAAAACAATACAATAAAAGCAAAATTCTTCCTCATGCTGTCATGACTTAAGGTTTTAGGCGTTAACAAAGAGAGCTTTTCTAAACTAACTTTAAATATCGACGTTTAAAGGCTTTCTATGAAAACAGTAGGTGAGAAAATGGGTTGTTATTTTCATCTCAACTCTTTTATGCCTGGGTTCAAGACACATGTGACTGTTCTGTTTGCTAGTGTTTCTTTGTTAGAGAGTTGAATGTATTAGGTGGAACTCTATAAAATTGCCTATATTCAACCAACATGACCAGGAAAATGGCGATTTCATATAGTTCAACCCAATCGGAATTTGTTCCCCTTAAAGATCTCCCCTGGAAATAATTCATGGAGGGAGGAGTGGAGGAACAGCCAACTGTACATTCAAACAAGCAGCTTTCCCTAGTTCTCCCTTTTTGGTTTCCATCTCTCTCTCCTGGTGTGTGCGTCTGTACACAGGTGTGATCCTCTCTCCAGCTTGGATTCATCTTTTCATTTCCAAAAGGCAGCAGCTTCACCAGAACACTTAAGGAGGTGTGTCTTCCTATGGAAAAGCCGGGAAAGGGGGCTCACAGGGCTCAGAGGGGCTTCTCGGCGGTCTCCAGCGCGCTCTGTTTTCCCTCGGTGCCTCCTTGCAGATGCTAAGCTAATGCATTCGACATTAAAATCACCCTGGCCATTCTGCATTTGTAGTTTTGACTTATTTTTTTTGTATTATTAATATTTCATCATAAAAGTATTGATTTCCTTTAACGAAGAGACTTTAAAGTTTGCTGCATCCTTAAGCATGATTTTATTATGTCTTGGGGCCAATGTTTTCCCTCCCCCAAAAGGAATGCTTTTCCTTTCATATAATGTGTGTCAAGAAGAAAAAGGAATTGATTCGCAGAATTCTGCATTATAGGCAACTTTTAAGGAGCGTTATCTAGTAGGCATAGTGGATAGATGTTTTCTAAACATGATCACAGTGTCTCATTGTTAAGCCCTTTCATCTGTTAGAGGTAAGAACCAAAGAACAGCCCTAACTGGTTTGGCTCAGTGGATAGAGCCTGTGGACTGAAGGGTCCTGGGTTCGATTCTGGTCGAGGGCATGTACCTTGGCTATGGGCACATCCCCAGTAGGGGGTGTGCAGGAGGCAGCTGATCGATGTTTCTCTCTCATTGATGTTTCTAACTCTCTATCCCTCTCCCTTCCTCTCTGTAAAAAAAAAATAAAAAAATCAATAAAATATATTTTAAAAAAACCAAAGCACAAGATTTGTATTAAAATACAAGATAGCTCCAAGAGAAAATAATATGGGAAAATTAAGACAACTCTAGACATGAAGCCAAAGCTCAGAAACTCCACACAAGCTCCAGGATTCATAAAACCCTGTTTGCACACGATCGTGTCTCTTCCCTCCTTGGAGAATACCAACAGAAAATGAGAAGAAATACTGCCAGTGTGAGGCTGCCTAGAAGACGCTCTCTTTCCCTCTGGGTCTAAAGTGCCTGCGTCAGATGTCAGCGGCAGAGTTAGGGAAAGAACGCTGGGTTTTACAGAACCCATCCAGGAAGCGGGCGGAGGGCAGTAACTGGCAACCCAAACGAAGCGCTCTGAAATGTTTAAATATTGAACATCCTTTCTCCTTCCTCCACATTCATTATTAACTTGGACCCACATCACCGTGTACATTGACCGTTTCTTCCCAAGAATCCAAGACACAATGGACACTGCTCGGGGCTGCCGGGTGGGGGTGGGCTGAGATTTGGGCTCCTTTCTTTCTTACCCTCCCTGGGAACCCTTTACGGTCAGCCCCACGTTTTCAGAGCCATGAATTCCTGGAAACGTCTCAGCCTTTCAGTGACCCCTGGTGCCCGAAAGCAGATGATTAGTGCCCCAAATATTGACAGACTTCCCTTCCCAAAAGGGAGCAGTGTTGAGGGAGGCCGCACGGAAGATGCTGTCCCCACCCGAGGAGGGAGGCTGCGGCAATGCCACTGGGACAGGAGCTCTATTGTGTGGACTGTACACATGCCCCCCGGCTTCGCCCAGGGAGAAACAATGCCACAGTGCCACGTGATCATCGGAAGTGTCAGGTTAAAAAGAAATCTGTCTACACCCACCAGATGTCCTTTGCTTAGTATGAGACAACGGGGTGGGGGCTGGCCGTGGACCTGCTCTGACACATGAAGCCCATCAGATGTCAGCAGCTGGGCCAAGCAAACTCAGCCTGGGCCGGCATCACTCCCTGTGCAGATGAACACTTGGGACTGGAATTATAAACCTGAAATCTTTCCAGAAAATGTGGCAGCACCTTTTCTTGGGAAAAATAAAGGAGAGCAAGGGGGGGGGGGCATCCATAATTCCCACGCAGAAACCAGCTGCCCTCCCGCCCAGAGATCCTTGGAGCTGCCCGCAGGACAGGCTGGTGACAAGCATTTGTTTTTCCTGGGCTTTTATCTGTTCAAGTGAAACTGTCCCAAATGACCGGCCTGCAGCCCTCACTTTCCTTTAAAAGACAGCACTACATTTCAGATCGATGTTTTCCCCTGAAACGCCAGCTAAATTTATCCTTCCCTGCATCCTGCTCTCTGGCGCGCAGCGCTGGCTGGCCCTTGCCCTGCTGAGTGAAGCGTCTGTCTTCCCACGCCACGCGGGCCGGGCCTGGAGCACTCCAGCACCCGGCCCTGCGCTCTGGCTCCTCATGTGCACAGCATGCCCCCACCCCCCCTGTTCTCTTCAGGATGCCCTGCTGCCCCCTGCTCTGAAGTCCCCGTAAATTAAGCTCCTGCTGCTAGACTTCCCTGTCTGGCCCCAGCTCTCCATTTCTAACCTGAAAAGCCTTCAAGTTGGCTCTCTCTGCGTGGCTCTTGAGAACATCCTCCCTACCCCGCAAAGTGGCTGATGCTTATTACATGATTGCCTTTCGAAGGAGTGGGAAGATGTAGGCTGCCGTGGGCTTTACAAACTGAACCAAAGTGGAGAACTTACTTCTCTCTCGCTTGGCAAGCTGCCCTGTGAGTGAAATTGCGCCGATTGATTTAATGTCTGATGCCCAGAGAGCCCAATATTTCTGAAATCTTTATTCGTATATGCGGTTGCAAGGGAAACATGCCCTAAACAGACATTTTGAGCTACGGTTTCTATTTTGCTGTTAACCCATGGACGCTCCCTCCTTTTGGCAGAAATAAGAAATCAAATATAAGTGATACTTGACAGGAAGAATGCAGGTGCCCGCGCTGGTAGGCACGTGCACACGTGCTAAAGAGGACTGTACCTGAAGCACCCAGCACCCCACATCTCCAGAGAGCCCCATCGAATGAAAATTCAGGGCCTGGGTATGGCCAGTCGGGCATCCCCCACTCTGCTTTCTGGAAAGCACCCTGGCAAGGTGTTATCAAGAGCCTTAAACACAGGTATTCCCAGGAACCCTAAGGAATAGTTTCTGAAGAAATAACTGGAAGCATGGACAAAGATTTCTGTATAAGGCTGTTCATCGCAGGTGCAGTAGAAATAACTTCAGTAGCCAATATAAGTGGACTAGTTAAATAAATCTGGCTAATCCAGACTGTTACCCGTTGAAATCTATCCCCCTGCCTCAATTCTTATGTTGAAATCCTTATCCCGCAGCACCTCCGAATGACTGTATTTAAAAATAAGGTCATCCTGCAGATGTAACTGGTTGAGATGAGGTCAGTAGGGTGGGCCCTAACCCAATAGGTTATAAAAAAGGGGAAATGGGGACACAGAGGCGTGTGCAGGGACACCATGTGAGAACAGGCAGAGGCTGGGGCGATGCTTGTACAAGCCAAGGAACAACACGATTGTCAGCCAACGAAGAGGAGCGAGAGAGGCATGCTTCCTTCTCATCACTTCAGAAGGCACCAGCCCTGCTGAGTCCTGAGCCCAGACTTCCCGCCTGCAGACCAGTGAGGTAATAAATATTTGTTGTTTAAGCCACCCAAGAATGGCACTTTGTTATGGGAGCCACAAGAAACCAACAGACAACGGACTCTTAAGCAGCCATTAAAAAGGAAGCTTAAATCAAGCTCCTGCTGCTAGACTTCCCAGGAACTGGCTGGGTGGCTCAGTTGGTTGGAGTATCATCCTGCACAGCAAAAAGGTTGTGAGTTCAACCCCTGGTCAGGTGTGTACAGAAGGCAGTCGATCAATGTTTCTCTCTCACATTGATGTTTCTCTCTCTCTCTCAATTTTAAAAACATATCCAAAGGTGAGGATAAATGAATGAACGAATGAACGAATGAATGAATGAATGAATAAATAAATAAATAAATAAATAACTAAAGGAAGCTTAGGAAGAGGTACTTTGCAGCACAGGAAAATGCTCCTGACATAACAGTGAAGTTGTTAAAAAACAAAAAAAACAACAACACAAAAAAACCCATAGCCCAGTACTTCTGATCTTGGGCTGCACCTGTGCACAGAGTGGTATGTCCAAGGATGCCCACTGCAATGCTGTCTGGGATAATGAAAACTCAGAAATAACCAAATTGCCCAGCTAAAGAAACACATGCACCCCACATTGGAACACACAGCCATTAAAAGAAATGAGTGAAATCTGCATTACCACAGAAAGATTTTCAATTCACAGTGGTGTCTGAAAAATCAAGCTGCAGAAAGGTATACAGAATTATCATTCTGTTTAGGTTTTTTAAAAAGAAGGCAGCTCAACTTATAAGACAATTACAGATCTATAATTCCTTATTCTACAAACCCTTGAAGGTAGGTGTGTTCTGGAATTTAGAATCCCTAAGGGTTGGAAGGCCATGAGGTGCATACATATATATTAGGTCACACCCTCAGCTGGGTCTCAGGCAGCTGAAACCAAACATTAAAATTCTGCAGGAAGATAACATGCACATTCACAATAAATGGCACATGCAACTCTTATAAATAGCCTATAGATAGATCATGGCAGGTTGTGCCAAACAGCGAGTTATGAAAAACTTTGTGGTTTTCAGTGTTACTTGGATTTAAGAATTGCAGAGAAGGGACTGTGGCCCAGTCATGTCCCTTGGCTACGGGCACACATATGAAATGGATTGCAAAGAGAACGGTCTGGAAGGAGATAAGCCAAATGGGGATGTCTGGGGATGGGTGGGAATTGAGAGGAATAGTCAAAGGGAATCTAAGTCCCATTTGTAACGTTTTAATTTTTTACAAAATGAAGAACCAACTCATGTATTTCTTGAATAACTAAAAAATAGGGGGGAAAAAGAAAGAAAAAAACAGAGAAGACACAGATGAGAAGTAAACTGAAATATTAACGATGCTTTTTTTCTGGGGTGGTGGTGGAATGTGTTGATTTCTCCTTCCTGGTGCTTTAGTTTTCATTGGTAATTTTCTATATTCGTGGGTTAATGAACACACAGTGAATACAAGGGGCCTGCAGGAACAAAGAACAGCTCATAGGGTCCCTCCATTTCTGCCATCACCTCATCCCCAGGGCCGTAGGGACTTTGCAGGGCCAAGTCCCGTGCTCTCGGAATCGCTGCCGCCACCACCCCACATTTGCTCCTGCTCCGGTGGCTCAGCCGGGCAGCCGCCTCACCTCCATCGCCATGAAATACGGCCCCTTCCCGGGGCGCCGCTCACACACTTGCAGCTTTGATTCATCATCTCTCTTACTATCTCCGTCCTTTATTTTTCTGCCCTCTTTGGCCTTTGATTGCTTTTCGGGAGTTTATCATATTGAACTTTTATCCCTTTCCAGGAAACCCTATTCTTTTTTTCTTCCCTTTCACAATTAATAAATAATCGTGAGAGCACTTCTTTGGAAGCAGCACATCCTGCCTTCTAAAAAGAACTGCTGGAGCGTCTCTTTTGGGGCCCTTCTGGGACTGTGAAGGGCAGGCAGTCACCTGTCACCAGAGGGAGAGCATTTTGGTCCATCACTGCACTTGGAGGAAGGCTGCCATCGGGTTCTCACAATGCGAGCTGCCCTCTATCCCACAAGACTGCTGTGCTTTCACAGCCATCCTCCAGGGAGGGGCTGGCAGGATGGAGCACTGGCCTGGGGGTCTAAGTGCTGGCAGGGAAACAAAGGTAGAGCATAAGAGGTCGGATGAGGGCTTGGGAGACAGAGACTGGTTCAATTCCTAACTCAAAGCTGACTGCCTGGGTAGCCTTGAGCCTGTTTCCCTGGGTACAATACGGAGGAAATAATCCCTACCTCATGCATTGTTGTGAGGAGTGAGAAGAATACACACAACCACATCTAGCATAGGGGCTGATATGTACTAACTATTCAATAAACAGTAGCTGACATTATTATTATTGTTATTTTTATTGATTTCAGAGAAGAAGGGAGAGAGAGAAAAAGAAACATCAATGATGAGAGAGAATCATTGATCAGCTGCTGGCTGCTGACTTCATGCCCACACTGGGAATCGAGCCTGCAACCTGGGCATATGCCCTGACCTGGAATGGAACTGTGACCTCCTGGTTCACAGGTCGATGCTCAACCACTGAGCAACACTGGCTGGGCAGTAGCTGGCATTATTAAGTCACAGCCCCAGGCACAGCTCTGAGCATTTGTCTCCAGACACGAGTGTCTCCCACACAAATGGAGGAGCACAATTAGCCCTGATCACCTCCAAAAAATAACACAGAGCATCGGGCATCATACTCTTAAGAAGTTATTGCAGTGAGTTGGACAGAGTGGCTATGTATCATCTACCAGCACCAGGAGGTGACTTCCATGGCAACAAGCAGATATTGTTCACCTGTTTTCTCAATTCTACCACACAGCCTGCTTGCCACTTCAGAGGTTTTCAACAAATGCTCACAGCAGTGATTCTAATACCTACTTTCTTTCCCAGAAGTCATGATTCTGAGGTCAGACCACAAGCAAGAGAGATTTCTGGAAAGGTATGAAGTGCAAACTTATCTCATAATTTACAGGAAAGAAAAGGGAACAAGAGGCTATTTTACCAGTAAAAACATAGTCTTTTTCTTCAAAGTCAAAAAGAAATGGAAAAAGGAAAATTTTAGGGAAGAGGAAGAGTGCCAGGTGAGTCTGGATTGCATCAAGGTTTCCAAATTATTCCGGAATGCGTTGTGGGTTCCAATTTCTTTCCCCCCCCCTCCCACATTTGGACTGCTTTAAGGAAAATATTGCATAAATTAGACTATTTTATGATCAAAATGGGACACAAGTAAGATAACCTGGTCTTTAGAAAAAGGTGACAACTTTGTGACAGTCTGAGTAGTTTAGAACTGTTTTTTAAAACTGTAACAGCTTTATGGAGATATAATTCACATACTGTATAATCTACCCATTTAAAAGGGACAATCCAATGATCCTTAGGCTATTCTGAGTTATGCAGCCACCATTATAATAATTCATTTTAGAACTAGTTGTGATTAGAACCTGTAGCAGGAGGTTCCAAACACATTTATCCCTGACTCTGCCGAATGAGCCTTTAAAGACCTCCCACTCCGGATTCTGCCATTTGTTCTCTTGTATGGGGCATAAAACATTTCATTCTTCACATCAGGACTGAGCTCAAGAACTTTCCATCCCAATAGAACTCACCAGAAAAATGCCCTGGGTCCAATTACTCCTCCCATGCTCATTGCTAACGAGGGGAGGAGACCTGGGTTGATGCTGGGAGTGAGCTCAGCCAAAGCAGTGGCAGGTGACACGTGGACAGCCACATGTTCATTCCTTGGGAGTGCAGGCAGCCTGTGGGCCAAGGCATCAAGGCTCTCCCGTCCGTGCAGGCTCCTGTGTGGGATGGATTCCTGCCAGCTTTGCTCCTCCATCTCCTCCCAGGTCAACACCCCTTCCTCACAGAAGCCTTCCAGATTCCTGCCCAGGTCAGATACCGTTGTCGCACACTATCTCAGCTCTCAGTCCACTCCTCCAGGGCCCCGATCATGGTTGTCAGTTCTGGACTATCTATAGCAAACAGTGCCTGGGAGCTCCAAATGGACTGATCGCTTTGGTTCATCTGAGTCTACAGTGAATAATGCCTAGGACATAAAGAGGATATTGAAGACTTGTTGGCTTGCTCCATCCATCCACCCATCCATCCAATACTTCCCAAGCACTACCTACCTATAAGCTTTCAGTGCAGCTCCAAGAGCTGGACATTTAGCAGCAAACAAAGCACAGTGTCTTCTATCTTGGAACTTACAATTCAATAATGGGATGGGGTGGGATGGAGAGGTGGGGTGGGCAGACAGTGAGAAAACAGAAAATGTTGGGAGGAGAAGAGTGTTACAAAGAAGAGTGTTACAAAGCAGGACATGGGAGGTCTAGAGTGCTGGGCGTGGGGCAGGGCTGTGATTTACACAGGATGGTCAGGGAAGACCTTGAAGGCAGTGAGGATAGAGCCACCAAGTACCTGGGATGAGAGTGCTCCAAACAGAGGCCACCCAATTCAAGGGCTGCAAGGTGGGCAAGCCTGGCACGGTCAAGCCTCTGACGGAGGCCCCTGTGGCTGCCTTGGAGGAGGTCAGAGGGACAGTGGGGAGAGGTGAGGTCAGTTTTAGAAGGAGCAGAGGGACCAGACTATGTGGGCCCTTGGCGACCACTGTCAGGAATTTGGCTTGCATCGGAAGTGAAATGGGAGCCAGTGACAGATTTAAACAGAGGACATCTGATCTGATTTACACCTGAAAAGGATCTTTCCAGCTACGGTGCTGAGAACAGACCAAAGAGGCCAAGATTTTGAAGGCCAAGATCAGGAGTCAGCAAACACTATCCTGCAGGTCAAATACCCAATCCAGCAATGGGCCTGTTTTTGGAAGTAGAATGTTACTGGAATGCAGCCATCCCCACTCATTTATATATTGTCCATAGCTTCTTGGCTGCTATGGGAGAGACAGACTGTGACAGAGACCACATGGCCTGCACAGCCTTAAATATTTGGCTCTTGAAGAAAAGTTTGCCAATTTCTGGCCTAGGAGATGGGATGCAGGGTGGGAGGGGACTGGATTCTGACCATATTTCCTAGTAGCAACACCGACCTGAGTAAGCAAGCTCTGGCCCTGGAGTGGACAAACCAGCGATTTGGGTTCCAGCTGGGAGGACATGTTTTCAGCCACCTCTTCCTTCCAGCTAAGTGTGGGTCATGGGGTCCCAGCCTGGGACCAGCCCCTGAGAATGATGTTTTCTTTGTCTGTTTGGTGTTTTATATTTATTTATTAAATTGATAGGGGTGACATTGGTCAGCATGAACATATAGGTTTCAGGTGTGGGTTTCCATGTTATAAGATCTGTATATTGCACCGTGTGCCCACCACCCAAAGTCAAATCTTCTCCTCTCACCTTATATTAATTAGGACCCCCTTCTCCCCCACCCCCTTCCCTCTGGCAATCACCACACTGCTGTTTATGTCCACAAGTTTCAGTTTTATATCCCACATATGAGTGAAACCATATGGTTCTTAGCTTTTTCTGCCTGACTTACTTCACTTAGGAATGACTGTTTTTCTGCTCCGAGGGCTGTGTGGTCAGTTTAGAGGGCAGCCTTTAGTGTGCCTCTAGGCCAGGGGTCCTCAAACTACGGTCCGCGGGCCACATGCAAATACAAATATTGTATTTGTTCCCGTTTTGTTTTTTTACTTCAAAATAAGATATGTGCAGTGTGCATAGGAATTTGTCTATAGTTTTTTTTTAAACTATAGTCCGGCCCTCCAACGGTCTGAGGGACAGTGAACTGGCCCCCTGTTTAAAAAGTTTGAGGACCCCTGCTCTAGGCCCTCTGATAAAGTCACAGGAGGTCATCCCCACATAATCTCATCTCCTGCTACCCCCGCCCCACTCAGGCAAGGCTGCTTGCAGGACCCATGTGCACACTGTGTTTTCATAGCCTGGGATGCCCCACATTTAATCTGATCCGCCCATCAATACTCCTTCCAGCGCCCACCTTGCCCTCCATGTTTGGGAGGGGCTGGTGCCCCTGTCCTGGGCCTCCACTCCATCACAGCGCAGATCAGACTATGCAGCAAGAGTGGGTTAGGTGTCACCCAGGACACTGTGAACTCCTTGAGGGAAGGGCCCATCCAAAACTTTCCACTCCCCAGTTCTGGGCAGAGCGTGAAGCAGAGCAGTGCCCATATGGGTTTCCTCTAAGCATGACAAACTTTGAAGAACTGGTGCCTCCTGAAACTGGGCCCAGGGCACCAAGTATACCTGCTCAGTTGTGCTGGACCGCATGCCACACAAGTGCATGGGAGGTACTCAGTGAACATTTGTGGATTAAAGAAATGAGAATCAGGCCATGGCATTTGACCCTTATGGTTACCCAGAACCCTCTTGAAAAGCCACCTAAGAGAAATTCAGTGAGATCTTTCCATCTCTACCAGTGTTGTCAAGACTGGAAGAACAATAGAATGACTCAGGGAACTTCAAAGACACCAGTGACCCTCTCCTAACTGGGCTGCACTGGGCCTGGGCAGTGGGGTTTTTCAAATGCTCTTGGGTGTCTAGAAATATGAAGCCAATCCGAGGGCTGCAGGGTTAGGCTGGTTCCGCCTAGGGCCTCTAAGCTGAAGATCCTGCATGGCCTGGGACTCCATGCTTCCTCTGCCCCTGGCACTATGAGGGCAGGTCCTATGGGCCTCTCTGGCTGAGAGTAGGGGTTCTAATTGACTGGCTTCCTGATCGCCTAGTTGGCTGTCCCACAAAAGCCACGGAAGCCATGGGGCCATGGAAGGACAAGTCTGCCTACTTGGAGAAGCCAGGAGCTGAGCTGAAGGCTGTGCTGAGCTGAGCAGGCCCCATCATGCCGGCAATGGGAGAATGAGATCCCTCTTCTCCGTGTGGATGGTACTGCTGTGCCTCATTTGGGTGCAGTTCTGACCAAGGTTGAGGGGTATGCTTACTCTAAGGTGGATGAAATGAAGCTGGGAGCCAATGGACCAAGTGGTTTGCTGAGAAAGTGCCGCATGCCAGGGACAGGAGACACTTGCAAGGCATGGTTTTGGGCTTCCAGCTGTTTGTGGATTTGAGGTCAATAACTTAGAAGCAGTTGTCCCCTCATGCATGGGCTTGTTAGTTATGGGGTTCTGATACCTCTGGCAGGCCTCTGAGCCATATCAGTCATAACACAGGATAGGGAATAAGAGTACAAATGAGAATGTAGAGAGGAAGGCTGGCAAGAGCATGGGCCAGAGTAAGGCAGAGGTGGGATGGAACGCTGGTGTTGCTGACTTACTGTGCAAGTCCAGGTAAGTCACTTAACCACCTGAACCTCAGAAAACCTCAACTGTAAAATAAGCATAAACCTGCCTCTCCCCAGAGAGGGTCTAAAGGTGAGATAATGAATCCAAGTAACATGGTTGGTACAGCTTGAAGCACAGAATGATGGGGAGCCAGGGAGCCTACCCCGCCTACTGGTGGGAGCCAGGGATCCTGTCCCTGTCAGAGAGGAGGAGCTAGGGAGCCCTCGTCTGTGCCCGTGCCTCCCTGCCGCAGGGGCCTCGCACATGCTGTCCCCTGCCTGAGACACTTTCTCACCTCCCCACCCAGTTTGCTCCAATGAATCCTTCCACTATCAGCCCACACCACCTACTCAGGGAAGCCTTCCCTGATCCCCACTAGAGAAGGCCAGGCCTCCCATTATTCACTAATTATTTACTGATATGATTACTTGAATAGTGCCTATCAGGCTTAAAAGACTATATGCTTTATGTGGCAGGGCCATGCATGTCTGGTTTGCACATGGCTGCCACCCCAAACCCAAGCACAGCACCTGGCACCTAGCAGATGCTCAACAAATGTTTGCTGAACAAAGGAATGAATGGAAAGGTGAACTCCACAGCTTTCCACCTTTGTAGATCTATGAAGGCAATGAGCTAAAGAAATCCCCAAACTTGCATCATTGAAGGGCTTAACTATACTCTGGGCTAGCCCCAGCACCTTCCAGAAAGTTTCTAAATTCACCCCTAACCAGCAGTCCTCAAATCCCTACTGCAGAAGTTCCTGTGCTCCGTGAGCCCACCAGCATTTTCCATGGCATGTCAGTGCCTTATTATTTTTTTAAAAAAGAGTTCTGGCTGAGAGCCAGCCCAGACTGCAAAAAGTAGGAGAAAAAGCTGTTGATACATCACACCAATTGGGCAAATGTCACTTGGCTTGGGGAAGCCTAGACAACCACTTAGCGCCGCTGCCAAGCACAGGCATCTTGGCCTGATTTATCAGCGAGCCCTGACACACATGCTCAGAAACCCTTGGCTAGTAGTGAAGAGAGGGGCTCAGGAGCCACTTGTAAAGGGCTGCAGTTGAGATCACGGTGTCCCAGCTTCCAGCTGAGGCTCCCCCAGGAAAAGGCCAAGAACTTCTTAAGGTCCCTAGGCCAGTGATGGCGAACCTTTTGAGCTCGGCGTATCAGCATTTTGAAAAACCCTAACTTAACTCTGGTGCCGTGTCACATATAGAAATTTTGTGATATTTGCAACCATAGTAAAACAAAGACATATTTTTGATATTTATTTTATATATTTAAATGCCATTTAACAAAGAAAAATCAACCAAAAAAATGAGTTCACATGTCACCTCTGCAATGCGTGTCATAGGTTCGCCATCACTGCCCTAGGCCCTGAGGACCCCTGGACATTGGACTAAGCAGACTGTGGGGTTAGACAGCCTACGAGTGGGTTTTAGCAACACCATTTACCAACAGTGTGATCTGGGGCAAGTTACTTAACCTCTCTGAGTCTCAGCCTTCTTACCTGTTATGTCAGAGGTGGGGAACATCTGGCCGTGGACCGTATAAGGCCTGCGAAATCATTTAGTCTAGCCCTGCCAAGGCATTAGGGGTGATTTAAATGTTTGACCAAATATAGCAGGTTAATATTTTAATTGATAATTTTGTATGGCCCACGAATGATGTTATAAATATCTAAATGGCCCTTGGCAGAAAAAAGGTTCCTCACCCCCGTGTTACGTGGACAGTAACAGGGTCTTCCTCCCCAGGTTGCTGATCGTGGAGACATTTAGCCTGATGCTGGCAATGCACGGACCCCAGAAAATACTCCTCCTCAGGGGTGCCATTTAGACACTTCAACCTCAGAATGGCTCAGCAGGGCAGAATGCAAAGCACACCACCACCTCCTGGAGGTGGGACCTGGGGGTCACCTCATCACTTGGGCGGCAGTTTCCCCATGGCACTGTAGAGATCACAAATGGGAAATGCTTTGCCAACCCGAGGTGCTACATGACGTGTGGGTACAGCGCCATCCACAGGAGCAGATCTGTCATGACCAGGCAATTTGTACCCAACCTGTCACTGGCCACATTAGCCAACATGTAGCCCTGCCCAATTGCTCTTGGCTTTTGAGGGGACCCCCATGGCCCCTGCACTGCTGTCTCCAATCCACCCATCACCCAGCAGCCACAATGAGCTCAAACATGAATCAGGTCCAGCACTGCTCTGCTTAAAGCTCCCTAAGGCTCCCCAGAGCTCTCAGGATAAAATTCACACCCCAACCCCCAGGCCTACCCCACTCCCACCTGGTGACCTTCTCCCCTACCCCCACCCCTCACTCCCTGCGTTACAGGTGTATGGATCCTCTAGGTGACAGCCCTGTTAGGGATTGCCCCCACAATAATCTCTGGCACAGTGGTCACCCCATTTCAATGTCTGCCTGCCCCACGTGGCTACTGGCTGCACGAGGGCCTGGCACGGGCCTGCAGAAGGGGCTCCACGCACAGCTGCTGGAAGGATGCATGATACCTGTGATGGTGCCTTCTCAGTGGCTCTGGCAGGGCAGCAGTCCCTTGCTTGACAGAGCCTGAGAGTATCTGTGAGGGCTCTGTGGAGCGGCCTGCAGGAGCTGGGTCAGCTGCTCTGCAAGGGGCTTGAGCCCTGGACACAAGGCTGGCCACCCCGAGCTAGAGGCCCTGGGCAGGCAATCTAGCTCCCTGGCTCGCCCTTATCAATAGCAGTGACTATGACAATGCTATGCCAGCAGGAGGCACCTACAGACATTGGTCCTGGGCTAAGCGCCTGCCCCCGTGAGAGAGCTCTTATCATCAGCCCCATTTTATAGAAGAGGAAACTGAGGCGCAGGGGCTTTAGAAAACTTCCTGACATCACACAACTGTCAATGCGTAGGTGGGCCGACTCCAGGGCGTGTGCCTCTAACCCATGGCAGGGATGTGGCACAGTTTAAGCAGAATGGTGGCACTTCCGGCACACAGTAGGTACCCAAGTACTCGTAGCTTTTAAGCTGCTCAAGGCCAGAAGCTTCCTCTGGGTGTCTCAGCCAGCACAAAGGACCCCTCTGTGACCCGGTGGAGACAGCAGTTTGTGCGGGGTAGTTTCTGCATTTGCTCTCTGCTGAGGGTGGAGTGAAGAGGTCAGAGAGAGGGGACTATGAGAAGGCTGTGGCCTCCATCAGGCCTGGGCACTGTTTTAGGAAGCAAGAACACTGCTCTGAGCTGGTGGACGTTTCCCTGGGGTGTCAGGCTGGAAATCTGGCCCAAAAGAGTGCATTTTTCCAAAATGCCCAAAATTTTACAAATGTCAACTATTTCAGAACACTGTCCAGTTTACTAAGGGTAGTGGCAGGGTGTTTGGGGACACTCGGCCCATCCACACCGACTCTTCCTGCCATCTCGCCACCCTGATGACTTAGAGGACCTGCTCAATCCAAGAGGCTAGAGCGTGGGTGGGACCCAGCATCTGAGGCCTGTGAAGTCAACACGCTCAGAAAGCCACAACAAAGAGCGGCTTTAACTCAGAAGCTCCACGGAGCCCATATATCAACTTAACAGGAAAGGAAAGAACACTGAATAGGAGATAACCTTTTTCTCAGGAAGCAGGTAGAAGAGGTATTCAAAAGAGCAGGTGTCTGAAAGCAGTTTCTCTTTCTGTGTGTGTGTGTGTGTGTGTGTGACAGAGAGAGAGAGTGAGAGAGACAGAGAGAGAGAACTCCAGGACCCTGGACAAGTGACTTTGCTTTCTGAGTCTTACTAGTCCCAGCTATGAAGTGGGATTAGTAATGACAGTTTTTACATATTTATCTCCTTATTTTACGTGAAGCAATTAGCCAGTGCCTAGCACATAGCTGGCATTCAATAAATGGGACTTTTATCCTAGGGTCTTGACAAAATCTGTGAGGCTAGAAGTATGCCACAGATACTATGCACCTGAATTTTTACTAACTCGCAAATATTCTGGAAGGAGCCATTGCAATCACAGTCCACATTTAGAATTTCACATGGTTGAAGCATTTACTCCCGAAATCATGTTGGACTGTAACTCTGCAGACAAAGAAAAACAATTCACCAGCCCCAATGTGATGGGCTTCAGAATGCTTCTGCGATTACTCTGTGCTGAAGGCAGCAGGCTGCTTAAGTGTGAAGAGATGTCACAAAATAGCTATTCCAGCCACACTGGGATAATATTGACTTTCTGTCCTTTGGGAATTTCAGATGTCAGAAAAACAGCACCGTGTTTTTGGAGAAAAGCACATTTATGCAAAATGCCATGACTGGACCGCCACAAATAAAGGAAGCTGTATTTTAGTCGTGGGATGCTGGCTGCAGAGAGAAACGAATCACAGAAAGTCATAACCTCAGCGGAGATCCCAGGCGGCAGGAGCAGAAGCCATTGGTGGCCCCACTGCGCCAAGCTCTGACGTTCTGTCTGGGGTGACAACTCAAGCCGTGGGCAGGGCCAGGAGACCTCTGCGAGCCCCTGGAAAGCTTTCCCATCATTGCACCTCCTGAAGGCCTCCTGGACAGAACAGGACCCACAAGGAATGAGGATGCTGCTGGGGCAGAAGTTGGGAGTCACCAAAATGCCCTTGTTAGCTATATTCACAGAGAGCATTCAGAGAGAAACCAAGGCTCTTTGATATTGTGCCTTGAACTAGCCCTGTGGCGTCCCATTCCTTTCAACCACATACTTCATTGGTCACCAAATCCTGTTAGTTCCACAGCCTAAATATTTCTGGACTCACTTCATGGTTACTTACCTCAGGGAAATTCTTGCGCAAGGGTGCACGGAGGCGCCCATTATTTATTAAGGAAAGAAGTTGGCCACAACCTACATATCCATCCATGGGGGATTGGCTAAGTAAACAGTGGGTTGCCCACGTGATGGACTGTCCTGCAGCAGTCAACAATGAGTGAGGGTGCTCTTATGAACATAAAAAAATCCAAGACATATTGCTCAGTGAAAACAGCATTCCTTTAGGTTAAAAAAGGCAATATAATAGTATAGTACAAATACACTATGTAAATGTGCAGAAAAAGGTATAGGATATACATCAAGCTGAGGAAGGGGGATCTCTGTGGAAAGACTTTTTCTCATCCGTAACACGGGCATAGCACCACCTACTGCACAGGTGGTGAGCGCCAAGGGAAAGCTGAGTGTGCCTTGGGTCTTTCTTCCCATCCCCTTCTCCCCTGCCCTTCCCGACTCCTGTCAACCCAAACCCTGACTCATCATTCCTCTGCCTTAGAACCTTCAGTGATTTCCTCCCAGGGTAAAATTCTAATCCTTCAGCAGGCCGGAAGTCCTTCGCCATCTGACCCTACCCTAGTGTTCCAGCCTCTTGTCACTTCCTTAATCCATGGCCATGCCACCAAATATACGTGTCCCTCATGCCTTCGCACATGCTGTCCCCACCATGTCTGCCTCTGTGCTCTGCAGGACCTGTTTATAAGCCCATCGCCTCATCCAGTCCTCTCTGTATGCTTGGCACAGCATTTATTTGACTCACAAGAGACCCCAGTAAATTCTTGCTAAATGCATCCTCACCTTCCTGACTCTAATTAGTGTATTTGTCATGTAACTACCCTGGAATTCTTACAGTTTTTTTTAAAACTGGCAGTTCTTCCCCTGGACCCCTTTTCTTCTCTTCCTGATGGTCTCCTACCCTAGGTCCTAGAAGCTGCTTTAAAGAGGCCACGTAGGGCAGAAAGAAAAGGGACATCTGGAGGACTCAATGGCTTATGTCTCTCTGAACTGTCAGCACTATTATTCTGTCCCTCCTTTTCTGCTTTAGTTCTTCTCACTCTTAGCGGGTCTCATGATTAACAACTCTCTAGCCATCTGCACACTTAGCAATGCCACTTACTTGTGTCTCCTTCTCTTGGATCCCAAGGTAGGCAGTATGACTGGTTCTTGTGAAGTGATAAAGTGATTCTAAAGTTTTGTTCTGGGGGGACCCTGGGGTTCCTTGAGGTAGAGTTATTTTAAGGCAAAAATTAAACCAAGAGATTTCTCGAAGATGGCGGCATAGGTAAACACCGGAGACTGCTGCCGCAAACAACCACTTCAAAAATACAACTAAAAGACGGAACGGACATCACCCAGAACCACAGGAAGGCTGGCTGAGGAGAGACTCTTCAACTAGAAGGAAAAATAACAGCACACCGAGGCTCAGAGGAGGCGCAGTGTGGAAAAAACTCAGGTGCGGAGGTGCGCGCGCAAAGCGGGCTGGTGGCTGAGAGCGCGGTTGTCGTTTTCGGTCAGGGGGGAGTCTCAGACTCTGAGCTCCAGATACGGGCGAATCGCTGGGGACTCGGACCCAAACGGGAGAAGCGGGAGTGTCTGGCATCAGTTGGAAGGCAGCTTTCCCTCCGAGGTTTGCAGCGGTTCCGGGGGTTCTGAGAAGCAGAGCCTCTGGGAACAGGACTGAGGGCACCATAACGGCTCCCTCCGCCCGCCCTGTTGAGCCCTTGATCCCGCAGCCCTGCGCAGAGCCATTTGCCGGATCGCCTCAGGCAAAGGCTAGATTAGCACCTCCCTAGAGGACAGAAGGACAGAAGGGCAGACTCAGCTGATTCACACAGCCAGTCGGCCTGGTGGTCAAATCCCTCTAGTATTAACTACAACAATCAAGGCTCAACTAGAACAAGACTGCGCACAAAGACCACTAGGGGGTGCACCAAGAAAGCATAAAAAATGCGGAGACAAAAAAACATGACAGAAATGGAGGATATAGAGCTAAAAAACGCAATTTTGAGGGCTTGCAATAAACTTCTGGAGAGCCTCACGAAAACTAATGAGACCCTCGATGCTATGATAAAGAAACAACTAGAAATTAAGCATACACGGTCTGAAATAAAGAATATTACACCCAATAGCAGACCAGAGGAGCGCAAGAATCAAGCCAAAGATTTGAAATGCGAAGAAGCAAAAAACACCCAACCGGAAAAGCAAAATGAAAAAAGAATCCGAAAATACGAAGATAGTGTAAGGAGCCTCTGGGACAGCTTCAAGCGTACCAACATCAGAATAATAGGGGTGCCAGAAGATGAGAGACAGCAAGATATTGAAAACCTATTTGAAGAAATAATGGCAGAAAACTTCCCCCACCTGGTGAAAGAAATGGACTTACAGGTCCAAGAAGCGCAGAGAACCCCAAACAAAAGGAATCCAAAGAGGACCACACCAAGACACATCATAATTAAAATGCCAAGAGCAAAAGACAAAGAGAGAATCTTAAAAGCAGCAAGAGAAAGAGACTCAATTACCTACAAGGGAATACCCATACGACTGTCAGCTGATTTCTCAACAGAAACTTGGCAGGCCAGAAGGGAATGGCAAGAAATATTCAAAGTGCTGAATACCAAGAACCTACAACCAAGAATACTTTATCCAGCAAAGCTATCATTCAGAATTGAAGGTCAGATAAAGAGCTTCACAGATAAGGAAAAGCTAAAGGAGTTCATCACCACTAAACCAGTATTATACGAAATGCTGAAAGGTATCCTTTAAGAAGAGGAAGAAGAAAAAGGTAAAGATACAAATTGTGAACAACAAACATGCATCTATCAACAAGTGAATCTAAGAATCAAGTGAATAAATAATCTGATGTACAGAATGAACTGGTGATTATAATGAATCAGGGACATAGAAAGGGAATGGACTGACTATTCTTGGGGGGGAAAGGGAAATGGGAGATGCGGGAAGAGACTGGACAAAAATCGTGCACCTATGGATGAGGACAGTGGGTGGGGAGTGAGGGCGGAGGGTGGGATGGGAACTGGGAGGAGGGGAGTTATGGGGGGGAAAAAAAAGAGGAACAAATGTAACCTGAACAATAAAGATTTAATTAAAAAAAAAATTAAACCAAGGCGGTCTTTTTCTAGTTCACAGATAAAATTAAGGGCTAGCATTTTCTGTTTCTGGGTTTTATCCCACAGATGAGTCATCAATCCTTGGCATTTGTTAACACGTATTTGCTAATGAGAACTTACAGTTGATAAAACAAATGACTCGGCAACAAAAAATAAACATCAATGGAAAAAGTCTCAGAAGGTTTCTTCAAATAACATTATGGACTTTTCCTTTAGACGTAGAGACTTGCATCCACAGAACAGAGCCACGTTCTCTGCTAGTTTCTGTGCTCCTGGTTCATACAACGAAGTGGATACAGCAATCATTTGCGGTGTTCTGCCACCAAATGCTCTGCAGGACTGAGGACACTGTGGCATGTGGAGCAGAAAGCGGAAGGTGTGGCCTGGTGCAAATCCCAGGCCGGCCACCTGAGTGGCACTGGGCCAGGTGCTCCCCCTTTCTGAGCTCAGGTTTCCTGGTCTGCAGACTAAGGAATGGTGCTGGCCTCTCAGGGCTATTGTAAGGTTCAGCGGGAAGCGCCCAGCTCAGGCGGGTGTGGAGAAGGAAGTCAGTGTTGCGGGTGATCAGGAGTATGCTGGGCTGGGGACTATAGGGGACAGATCTCTGTTCTTCTCTGGCCCTGGCTGTGCCTCTAGGAGCTGTGGACTGTCAGGCAAATCATACATCACAATTCTCGTGGCACATCTGCAGGAGGCAGATTCTGCCCTGTTTTATCAGCTCCTGGAGAAAGGGTTCCTGAAATGATCAAATCTGTACAACTCCAGGGTCTCTGTTAGTTACAGCAGACGGGGCTATTGGATTATTAACTCTGTGCAAACTTATTTAATGTGTAGAAAGGAACCTATAATTTGGGGTTCCTGGGTCAGCCCCGACTAATAATGACAATAAAAAACACCGAGGGCTGCCAACCTTTATTGCCTGCTGCACATGTGTGAAGGCACTTATGTGAATTAACTCGAACAGCCTAATGAGGTAGGTGACATATTCATCCTCACTTTTTTCAAACTGTGGTAAAATACACATAATATTTACCGTATTAATGATGTTTTAGTATACAATTCAGCAGTATTGAGGACACTGGCACTGCTATGCACTGCCCCACTTTTTATTTATTTCCTCACTAAATAAACAGGCCCAATGGGGCAAACCATCTGGCCCAAGGCCATGGAACAAGTAAAGCTGGGGCCAGGACCTGAACTGGACCGTGCGCTACAGGCTGTGCTAAGCCATCTCCCTCTGCCGGCTCTCACCTGGGCAACACTCTGCTGCTGAGAAAAGAAGCCCCACAAAGGATGGACAGGAAGGAAGCGCAATGACAAAGGCACCGGAGTTTACTTTATGGCTACCGCAGGGTGTGAGAGCTAGTGCTTTCTCTCTCCTTGCTGCTTTTCTCTTTCCCAATTGTCCTGCAATAAATGTGCCCGAGTGGGTCTACGAAATTCAGAGATGAGAACTGACAGACACCGCTTCTCGGAGGCAGGGACAGGCGTGCACACTCGCTCTGGCACATGTCCGCCTGTGCAGTGCCCCGGGGAGGCTGCCCTGCAGGGGCCCGCCTGAGCCTACAGAGCATTCCAAGGCATAACCGAGGCCCAAAGGCTCGAGTGAAGCTGGGGTTTGGATCTCTTCCCACAACCTCCTGCACAGCTCTCCATGCTCCTCTCCATGAGGAATCCGGGAGTGTTCCCCGCTCTCTGACGCTCTGTAAAGGCCCTGGGCACGCAGTCACTTCAATGGTTTGAAGTGGGTAATGACCCTGAGAAGTGAGGCAACATTCAATTCTTCGGAACTGTTCTCCTCCCTGACTCCACCCCCAGGGAAAAGTTGTTTGGGGCACGATGGTTGGCTCTGTCTGCTGTGTGCTGTGTTTCGCAAGGGGATGGCTCCTCAGACAACAAGCGCTAGCGTCTTTATTGGGAAAGTGTCTTTGGGGACATGTTCCAAGTGAGGAAACCTCGTGGGCCCTGGTTCAGTAGGAGGCTCCTGCGGGCAGTGTGCTCAATGTCCTCAGGCTCTCTTCAAGGTGGCCCTGGGTGCTCTGGGAAGAGGGCTGGCAAGCAGGGACCCTTGAACTCAGCTCAGGGCTGACTTCTGAGTGGGATTGGTCCCCACACCCCTGACCTAACCACCTGAAGGCTGATCTCTTGGAGATAATTGCCAGAAAGCTTTGAAAGGAGCTGAAATCCTGCTGCTTTTGCGCAGGCAGGATTCTGAAGTCTCATTTCTGCTTTTTGTTCATGATAAGCCAGGACCACGGGGATCGGCCTTTACGTGACTGTGACCTCCAGCCTGGTTGGGAAGTGGTGGCTGTGGGAAGTGAGTGTCTTTCTGCAGCACTGCTTGCCAGGTTTGTCCCTGATCCATGGAGGTGGGCTTGGAGAACGAGGACTTGGGAATGTGTGAGTATAGCGTACAGAGGACGGAAACAGTGAATGCTCTGTGACAGGGCTGCCTGAGTGTCCCCTCTCTGCAGAGGCAGGTGGCAGAACCGTCCCGTGAAGCTGCTCAGCCATTGCCAATGCCAGTCTCGAAACAAATGGGATTTAGAGGCAGGAAGTGGAGGCACGGATCTCAGCCGGCCTCGCTTTGGCCCCGTGGCCTTGGTCTGGGCCTCAGTTTCTTATCTGTAGAGCAGAGCAGCTGATACCAGCTGTCAGCACTGTTCAGAGGATAGAATGAATGCATACAAAGCACCTGGCACAGCTAATTTTTCTGGTCAACTACAACCCACACTCACAGAAATACATGACTTTTCTAGCCAAAACATGTCTAGGGGCAGAGCCAACGACACGGCTTTGCCTCATACCAGTAAGGCCTCAGGTGTTAAGAATTCACTTCAGATGCATCAAAAGTGAGTCAGGAATTAAAGGGCATGTAAGGGATCAGGGTCTGAACAGACAGACCTGAGTTCAAAGCCTCACTCAGAAGAAAGATTTTACTATTTTCTGTTTTTGCATGTGAAGAAGGACCAGATATCAGATACCCTTCTCCCAGATCAATACATTTTACTAAAAAAAAAAAGTTTCTGTAACTCACCTCCCCC
>NW_005363642.1:1092814-1107603 GCF_000412655.1 Myotis brandtii
CTGTAACTCCCCTTCCCCCGACCCCCATCCCCACCCCCCACCCCCAGTGGCCAGAGCTTCTGACCAGGGAGCGGAGGCTGGGAGGGATTACCAGGGAGTGGGGAGACTGGAGGAAGGTGCAGGCAGGCTCTCCTTCCCGTGTGACTAAAGAAAGGGTATCTTTTCGCCTTGGGGAGCTGGAAGGAGAGAATTGGCTCCAATTTTATAACTGGAAACAAGAAAAAGAATAGGCCTAAAAAATTAGTTTCTGGGAAACGCTGCCATGAGATGGCATCAGCACCTAGTGTGTTATGCCCAGGGGTGAAGTCAGAACTGAGGTCTATGAATTAAACATTGATTTTCTTTGCTCTTTTTTAGATGTCAGTCGAGGCTTTGTGGCCAGCTTGGCTGGCTCCAGGCACACTGTAATCTTTGCATTCTTCTTCAGTTACTCAACTGCCAAGGCTGGCGCTGGGACTGCCACTGCCTTTCCACAGAACTTCTAAGTGTTCTGGGTCAGTGACCTATAGGGTGGGTTGCTCACCTTTGAGAAATTAACACCTGTGGAGGGCACGGCTCTTCTCCTGTGCTCTCGGATTTAAATGTTGGCCCAGAGACTCAGTAGGACAAGAAGCTGGGACAAGAAGTGGTTAAGCAGAGATTGGCCCTGACGGGATGAAGTTTGACTCTGCAGATGGCACCCCGAGTCACCACCAACTGGTACAGGTGCCAGACCCAGGCATGAACAAGACGGTGCCACCCCTGCTGCAGGGGTTTACAGTCTGAGACACAGAACAATTCATCCAGCCCAGCTTCCTTCCGCCAATCCTCGTCTCCGCCCGCCATGGCTAGTCCTCAACACTGCTCTGTCACTGTCAGCAGTCAAGGGCAGGAGGGCCAGGGCCCCAGCACCTTCCGTGCTAGTGCAGGACAGTGAGGCAGATGGGAAGACAAATGGGACAGCTTCACTCATGATAAGGGCTCTGAAGACCTTGAGAAAATAGTTCCTTAAAAACTATTGTATTATCATCTGACCCAGCAATTCCACTCCTAAGTAGATACCTCAAAGAACTGAAAACATCAATGAAGGAAAAATACCACATGATCTCACTCATTCATGGATAATAGAGACCATTATAATCTTTTGAACAATAATAGATACAGAGGCAGAGCTGCCTCATCACTGTCAGCAGTCAAGGGCAGGAGGGCCAGGGCCCCAGCACCTTCCGTGCTAGTGCAGGACAGTGAGGCAGATGGGAAAACAAATGGGACAGCTTCACTCATGATAAGGGCTCTGAAGACCTTGAGAAAATAGTTCCTTAAAAACTATTGTATTATCATCTGACCCAGCAATTCCACTCCTAAGTAGATACCTCAAAGAACTGAAAACAGATGCTCAAACAAAACCCTGTACACACACTCATAGCAGCACTAGTAACACTTGCCAAAAGGTGGAAACAACCCAATGTGTCCATCAATGGGTGAAGAACTGGATGAACTTAAGTGGTACATCCATACAATGGAATAATATTTAGCCATGAAAAGGAATAAAGCTCTGATACCTGCTACAAGATAAACAAACCTTAAAAAGATGATGCTAAGTGAAAGAAGTTGGACACAAAGAGCCTCATACTGAATGATTTATATGAAATATCCAGAATAGGTAAAGTCATAGGCACAGAAAGCAGATTAGCGGTTGCCAGAGGCTAGGGAAAAGAGGGAATGACAGTGACTGTTTAGTGGGTACGGGGTTTTGTTTGGGGCGATAAAAATGTTTCGAAACTAGTAGAGGTGATGGTGGCACAAGATTGTGAATGCACTAAATGGCACTGAATTGCATACTTTCAAACAGTTAGGTTATGTGAATTTCATCCCATTTAAAAAAATAAAAACCAGCTGCTGCAGAGAGGGACCGCGGTGGGTTGGGGCCCCAGGGAAAGCCCCTGAAGGGGTATCTGAGCAGAGCCCTGAACGCCCCCGAGAAGGAACCAGTCTCAGGGAAGCGTGAGGACAGAGGTCCTAAATGGGATGTGCTTGGCCCCTGTGAGGCGCAGACAGAAAGCGGGTGCAGCTGAAATGCTGGGTGGTATTATGCAAAGAGAGCAGAGAGGAGGAGAGGAGAGAGGTGCTGACAGTGGAAAGAGGGCCAAGGGGCCATGGAGAGGGGCTGTGGACAGGAGGTGCTGGGGGATTTTAAGCACTGCCACTGCAGCTAAAAGGCTGGTGGGGCTTGGCTCATGAGAAACAAGGTCATGTCATTAAGTCCCCATCAGTGAGGACCAGTGGTGTCAACCTGCTTAACTGTCCCACTCAAATCCCACAATGCCCTCTGGGCTGTAGAGCCCTTCTACTCAGATAAGAATTAGGAACGGTCCAGGAAGGACCCCCACGAGAGAGACTGTGATGTTCTTCTTACCACTCTGCTACCAGGTGAACACCTGGGAGCAGCTCTTGGCCAGAAGGAGCCCAGGAGTGGGTTGAGGCTGCTCAGGGAGGCCAGGGCCCTGGCCCTCTGACTGGGCTTCTGCTCTGGGTCTACTGGTCCGCTTGGTGTTCATGGAGAGACTGCCCTGGTGGCTCATTTGGAAATTCACTGCCCGCCCCCCACTCCCAACTGCCCCAATGACAGTTTCCGGCAATCAGCTGTCACGGTGGGTCAGTGGGACGGGTCCTTGAGGCACTAACCATGGGGCCTGCACCTCAAAGCCAGACTCCAGAACCAGTCCTGCCTGCCACCCCAATACATCACCACTGTGGGCCAGGCACGCACACATGCCTCTGCCCTTGTGAAGACAACCATTCTGTGGGGCAAGAGCCATCAACATAAAACCAGCTAATAAATAGAAACTGTGACTTCTTCCCAAGCCAAATGGAAGAAGAAAAATATATCAAAGTGGCTAGTTGTCTATTAGCCCTGATTTATATTCTACTTTAATATCTCTTCTAAGGAAATGAGAGGCATAGTTTCATCAAATATAATCATTTATAGCTTCTAAAGGGGAGACAAAGTGCTCTATGACAATTACTTGGGCCTGCAGATAGAACTGGAAGATGTGTCATGACAGCGATGGCTTGTCCAGCAGTCACCTCGAGGCAGGTGGCCAGAGTGAGGACCCCACATAGCCTGGGAGTCTGCAACAGCGCAGCCTACGGCAAGGGACCCAGCAAAGGGCTGGGCTCACGGGCCACAGCTTTGGAGGCCAATCTGGGCTGTGCTCCTGATGACTCCCTCCAGCCCACTCTTTGGCTTCTGCAAACCTCTGACAAAGGTGTGGGCAGTGAAATTCAGTTGATGTGCATCTGACCCAAATCTACCATCCAGTGTATCGGCCCTCCTGGAATGCACATCTCACTCCCTTTGTTCCATGGAAATTAAGCAGAGGAATCCTCTTACAATCTTATGAAATCTTGGTTTCCTTGTCTAAGTGCCACAGAGTAAACCACCCAATGTCTAGGGTCCCAGAACGAATTTCCTCATCTTCCGGGTGTTCACACAGGGAGAAGGCATTAGGTGGGAACTGTGCCAAGGTTGTGCTCATTCTTCATTCAACAACTAGTGAACGCAGGCACAGAGCTAGGCGCTGAGATACAGTGGGGGCAGGACAGATCCGGTCCCAATGGCAGTGACATTTTTCATGGGGGAGAAAGACCATAGACAGTTACACAGATATGTCAGCCAGGTAAGGAACTCAGGGTCACAGAGAAAATAAACCAGGCTAATGTGATGGAAAAACCTTTCTGGGGGAGGGTATGATCAGGAAAGGCCTCTCTGAGGAGACTGAGGCCTGAGTAATTCGTAGGAGGCAACCACACAGATCTGGAGAAGGATATCCAATGCAAAGGCCCTGAGGCAGGAGAGAGTTCAGTGACTTAATAGAGTAGTGGTTCTCAAAGTGTGGTCTGAGGAACCTTGGGGGCCTCCCAGGGTCAGAACTACTTTCATAAAAATAACAAGACAGCATTTTCCTTTTATTTCCATACTCCCAGGAGTACACAGAGGAGTTTCCCAGAGGCCCCATAAATACATGCATAGGAAGCAGGAGCAGACACGAGAATCCAACTGTCTCTATAAAGCCAGATAAATACTTAAAGCATTTATCGGTTTTAATTTCTAATCTTAAAATACCAATAGATATAATCCATATAAACCAAAGCTCTTGGGATTCCTCAATATCTTTTAAGATTATAAGGGGGTACTGAGGCCGAAATTTTGGCAAGTGCTTACTTAGAGGAGCAGTGGGGGTGGTATTTGGGATGGAGGAGCTGCGTCTGAGAGGCCAGCTGGAGCCAACCGCATAGTGACCATAGGATCAGAGTGAGAGATCTGGATTTTGTTCTAAGTGCAACTGGAAGCCATTGGAGGGTTGCAGGCAGGGGCTTGGATCTGATTTCTGTTCTAGAAAAATCCCTCTGGCTGAATAGGAAGAAGGGTGAGACCGAAAGCCAGAGATACTGAGGATGCTGTTGCCATGATCTAGGGAGAGATGCTGGTGGCTGGGAGGGGGTGAGAAAGCGTGGTATATTCTGTGAGCAGAGGAGGCCAGTGGGTGTGGGAGAGGGAAGAGCAGGATTCAGATGATTCCGAGATGCTGGGCTGACTACTGAGACAGCAGATGGTGAGGAGGGTGGGAGCCAGGGAGAGCGCCCCGCCCTCTCTGAGTCTCAATGGTTTCGACTTGCTCTTTAGGTCACATCTCTAGCCCAGGCCAAGGCAGGAGGGGTGCGAGGCCTCTCTAACCAAAGGCCCAGAGTAGTCGACCTGGAAAGCATATCTGTGAGCATGTCCCTACCCCAGCCCACACCTGAGCGGCACTTCCAGGGGAGAGGCAGAGCCAAGGGGTGGATGGCTACTTTCGAGCAACTACCTTTGATTTGCCAGTTCCCCTGGCCCCACCTCACATCCCAGCCCTGGGACCAGCAACAGGACGCTGGGCATTCCAGCTGTGCCGACCCCTCTGCCAGGCAGGCCACTGTAGACCTGGCCACACCCCAGCCGTGGATGACCCTACAGTAACCCTGGGCTCCGGCAGGGTGGGAGAAGTAAGCAATAAGTCATTGTAAAGCCTGCTGCAAAAAGAGAGATGATTATGCAGATGTTGAAGAATGTGACATTTGCCTCTATTTATTTACTTACACTCCCGTTTCAGAAAGGATGGAGCGGAAATAAGCCCAGGGCATTTTTCCTTAACTCATTAGAGCCCGAGCTGAAAGAAGCTTCAATGACCCTAAAGAAATGACTTTTTAACTAATATAATGTTATATATCACCTATATCTCAATAAAAAGTTACAAAGTGGTGCTTATAAATTTATAATAACATGACAATTGTGTATAAAAAGAAGAGAGCGAGAGAGAAAGGAAGGAAGAAATGATATTTTTAACCAGGCTAATCTATACTTAGTTAACCTAGATTCATGGTCATCACTTATATTTGCGTAGTGATTAGCTCTAAGGAGCATGAAGCAACCTGGAGAATGTGTAACAAAGAATCCTTCAGACCCCAGAGCAGGCGGAATCATCTGCTGTTTCACAGCTGAACACAGGCACTGCTACCATCCGCCTCGTAGCCTAACACTGGTTTTAAGAATGAAAACAGCCCTGGCTTGGGTGGAAGCGTGAACTGGTGCACTTTTCCCAGAACACACGCTGCGACTACATATATCAGGATGAAAAGCCTCCCCTTTGACGGCAGGTCCATTGCTGGGAATTTATCCCACAGACACGTGAGGTTTGCACAATTGCACAGATACCCTGAGCAGGTACAAGGTGACACTCACTGCAAGAGCTCAACACTGAAGACGACCCAAATGCCATCAATACCAAATGTTATAAAAGATTTTCTTGGTTCCTCTGCATCAAAAATACTAACAGTTAACAAGCACGAAGTTGACTTATATGTGCTAACATGTAACGCTGCCTTATTAAGTAAAACGGCCAGGCAGAATCACATATACAACATAATCCCGGTGTAAAAACAGACAAGCAAAGACATACATATGACATATAAAGAAACATTTCTGAAAGGATATGTAAAGAAATTGTTAAAAGTTTCTAGGGCCAAGTAGACTTATTTTTCATTTTATCATGTCCTGTTTGGATTTTCAAATATCATATGCTTACAGTATATATGTTTCCAAAATGAATGAAGCAAATCAAAGAATGAAAACAGAATGATTCATGGGGTGGAAGGGAAACAAGGGCCCTGACTTTGGACAGGTTCTTATGGCTGAGTTTTTTCTTAAATCGATAACTGCTTTTGAAAACATTTTTCAACATTTGTGACTGAAGTTTGAAACCCTAAATGTGGGGAGGTTAAGTTGCAGGGGCCATAGGGCCTGTTTTCTGAGGTTTTACAATGAAGAGCAAAGCCGTCTTTTGAGGGATGGGTGTGCAAAGGGAGTTACTTAAATCAGAAGTGTCAGAACAGAAAGGGGAGGGCCTGCCCTTCTGGAGAAGCAGTTCTTCCTGCTCCACCAAGGCGACCTTGAAGTTTCTATTCATGCTTCCTTTTTGGGAGAGGGGAGGAGGGGTCAGAGCTTTGGTGAAAGTGGTTAGAGAGGCTCCCAGATAGGAGACACTGGCAGCTGCCCATGGCTGGCGGGGCCCTCTCCTCAAGTCTCACTTCTTTAGGGGGTTTGCAGCAGGAATCACACACTCTTTCTAGTCACCCTACAAGGAGAAGGAAATTACTCTCCTACAACCTCATTACTAATCACCGAAGTATTTCCAAGAAATTTTCAAGAAACTTCTTTCTTAATTCTGAGAAGTCCTTCCACATCCCCAACAAATCTCTGGAAAACCAAAGCCAGGCGGAAGAGCACCAAAGGGAAAGCCAAGATTTCCTTCTGTGGCTTGTGTTTAATCTTGTGCTACACTTTGATCAATTCTAAGAAATTTAGCTGGTGCTTCCAACTGGCTGGATTTCCAAGAAGGGAGAAGCAGCTTACACAGGCTCAATAGAGGGAAAGCCCTGGACCCCCAGGAGGGGCACAAGTGGTGGCACGGGGTGGGGCCGGCTCACCTGGCACCTTGTCCACGGACGCGAACACAGAGCGCTGCACTGTGGGGTCACTGCTGCCTCGGCGGCACTGGTCGTAGAATCGGAAAGGCAGGTGCTGGGAGGAAGAGGAGCCGAGTCCAAATCCCAGAACTTCAGTGGTCGGCTGGATCGGAAGGTCCAGGAGGGCTACGTTCAAACAAACCCATGGTCAGGCTCAGTGCATGGGACGGAAGTCTAGGTGAGGAGACTTTGGGTGGGGCAGTTGTAGCTGGAGTAGCCGGGCCCTGCCAGGCACATCCCTTGGGCGATGCAAGCAGGCAACTGACAGCCTCAAACTGGGGAAATCAGTGTGACAACCACAGGTCCAGCCTGAACCTCAAAACATAGCTGGCGAGGGGTTCAGGGCTGGACGCAGGGCCAGGTCCCACCTAGGTTGCCTGGTTTTCATCCATACAGGCCAAGGCGTAGCCAGAGGTACAGTTTCAGATCCCAAGGCAAATGGGGCCAATGCTGCCCTAAAAGTTCACATATATGTGCGCCTGGGGAAGAATGTGTGAGAGAGAAGATACACGCATGTGTATGTGTGTATTTATGAGTGTGTGCTTCCTCCCTTCCATAAACAAATCTCATGATATAGCAATTTGGAGGGGCTTTTAAAAATCAATTGAAGAAATACTCAAGGCATTAGTTCTCACAGCCACTTTACGGCATAATTCTCAATTTTCAAATGAAATATTTAGCCTTCATGGCAGCTGTGAGAAACTGCTTTACATTAAAAAAAAAAAACACCTCTGAAAATAAATCTTAAAAGAAAGGACTGAGTGATTTAAGTCACTTTGCACATTACAAATGCTTCTGTAATGATTTTGCAGGCCAAGTTTCAGCTAAGTGAGAAATAAGATGAGGACTATATGGGATGCAGACCTGCACAAATCAACGAGGCATGTGCAGGAAATAACAATCCACAAGGGCCAGAAACCCCGCCCTCTGCGTTTTTATTTTTAGGTAAAGAAAGCTCTTCCCCCCCCCCCCCCACCCCCGGGGCTGGAAAGCCTCCCAGAGACCACACCAGAATGAACATCAGCGCTTGAACCGAAAGGCGTTAAGTGTCTTGAGAAAGACTTTATAATTTTAGTAATTGATAGCACACCTTTACCCCAAGGAAAACACCATGCCTTCCACCCTGACAGGAACGCCCTCATCTCAGTGCTTTTACAACTAAGCTGGGGCATTCCCAACATTGGGCAGCAGGGGGTCTCCTCACAAATTCTCCACATCCCTGTGAAATGCAAAAGGACTTCTGATTTCAGAACTGGGTCCTGGCCCCTCACTAAGCAGGGTGAACTCTCATGAGAGCTGGGAAGGGATGGGCAATAGAGTAGGAAGTTCTGCGTTTGGGTTCTTCCTGTGTGATGTTGGACAAGTCACTGAGCCTCAGTTTACTCATCTATAAAATGGGCAGAACAGGCCCTTCTAATCTCAAGGGTTGTTTTAAGAATAAAATGTGGTACAGGAATGTTGAAGCGTTTTACTAACGTAAGCTAGAGAATATCCACGTGCAGGAGTGAGAACAGCTGACCCACTGACGCCTGCCTGTACACCGCCTCTGCCTTGGTCGGGGGGGCTCTCCTTCTCCTCCACGAGGCCCTAGAAACCCTCTAGAAATCAAGTACTTAGGAAATGGGAAATTCTGAGCAGATTCTCCATCCTCTCACCAAAACACAATTAATGCCTGAAATGTATGTGCCCTTTTCTGGAGGAGTTACG
The DNA here is from genome assembly GCF_000412655.1 of Myotis brandtii. Taxonomy (NCBI): domain Eukaryota; kingdom Metazoa; phylum Chordata; class Mammalia; order Chiroptera; family Vespertilionidae; genus Myotis; species Myotis brandtii. The sequence goes on from NW_005363642.1 coordinate 1,101,560, forward strand.
GGGGTCCTCAAGGTCAATGTGAGAACCACACTGACAGCCCTGTGGCTGCTTCTGCCCCTGAGGGCTCAGAGGACACTGTACCAGGACCGAGCACTCACCAGCTATCCTCTGCATCTTCATGCGCCTCGCCTGTATGCGGCCCTTGGCCAGGCGCTGCTTGGCGATGATGCAGCGGATGTGGTCCGAGAAGACAAAGGTGGCCTGGAGGATGGGGAAGGGCTTTGAGTGAGGGCTGGAGGCAGGCTTGTGGATGGTGATGTTTAGGGCACGGCTGTCATCTTCCACACCAGTCACCTGCATGTCCTGCAGGAGGAGGAGGTGAAAGAAAATAGTTCATTAGGTTCAGGAGGACGACTGCTCAGAAGCCTTGGGATCCCTGTCTCACCTACAAGCGACCCCCGCCCCCAATTTCAACTTTGCTTTTGCCCTGAAGGAGACCATCAGCTTCCCAAGTCTAAGACAGTCAAGGAAGGACACAAACCAGATCAGGCCTAGCAAGAGAAGACAGTGTGGGAAGCACAGAGCGTTCACCAGGAGCAATGCTGGTTTCGGGGTGGTACCGTCCATAAGAGGACTTGAGTCAGCCTCTTCAAGGGAACCCAACAGTCAAACTCCAACATTCTTACTTCTAAGAAGCCAGTGATAACAAACCAAAATTTCTATGCCATCTGGCACAATGTTAGATTTATTGACTCATCTACAAACCAATTTCTTCCTGATTTCTCTTAAAAAGGGGGCATCATTAGCACCCATTTGTATGTCTCTGAAGAATTTCTGGTTCCTAAAGGAAAAACTAACTCCGAGAAAGAAGGGAGGGTCACTTAGCAGGCATTTGAAGAACACTGTGTTTGAAAGCTGGAGAAGGAACTCACACATAGCAAGTGTAATTAAGGATAAATCCAATCTAAAACCTCAGGATGGATTCCGTGTAAAGAATCTGTTTCCCACAAAGGTTTGAGGTGATTTAAGATAAAAGCCTGAGACAGGAGCTAGACAGGAACGCCAGACATGCTATGGGAGGCGGGAAAGTGCTGGAAAAGGCTCATTAAGATGGTTGCTGTCCATAACATTAAAGCTGCACGGGCTCTTTGGAAATAATACCTGCATGGAAATGTTGCTGTGGGATTAGATGAGATATTACACATTTAAGACGGAGAGTTTGGCACGCAGTAACGGCCTGACAAATAGTGGCTATTGGAAGACGACCAAAAGAAAAGGTTTATGTGGCTTTCATTGTCTGATGGAGGACATGTATTAATCCTTCGAGGGAGAAAAACACTTTCCTAACACTAAATTCTAAAGGAAATTGATCACAAGCCTAGATAAATAAGAAGCACTAAGTCACCTAATGGACAACCACTTACATGGAAGTCTTTTTATAAATAAAAGATTCTTCATATAGTTCTTTCTCACATCACCCTTGGCAAAAGACATTTTTTAAATAGAAAGATCTTGCAAAAGAGGAGGTTGGGGAAAAGGGTGCAACAGTATCTTTAAACACGGCATGGCACACTGCCAGCAGGTCACATTTGTGGAGAGGCGGATGTGGGTCAGCCTGAGCAAGGCCTTGCCAGCAGCCAGGCTTGTCCAGCAAGGAAACGACCTGCCTCAGAGCAGGGCAAGCCCCAGGCCTGTCAGAGTGCACTGGACATGCAGGGACAGGGGCCTGACGGAGATGTGAGCCAGAAGGCTGTTTTCGACTCTTCCGGTTCTACGTTTCATTCAGTGAACCAGCTGGCATTAGTAACCTATCAGAGAGACAAACATGGAGGAAACCCAAGCCCCCACTCGGCTTTTGGCAATCTGGAGCCTAGCTCTGCTGGACAGGGGTGGGGAGAAAGGAACTGTTACACACTGCCAGTGTAAACAATCATTTCAGACAAAAATGTGGTGATGTCTATGAACTTCTTGGAGTCTGCCTAGGGAAACCCCTGTCCAAGTGCACAAGGAAGGAAGATCAATTCTGTTCATGACAACCCTGTACAGGTAAAAAGCTAGAAACAGCCTCAGGGCACTGGTAACCAGGCCTTGGTATCGCCAGGCAGCAATGAAAAGAATGCCAGTAAGTCTGAATTTACTAACGTGGTTCGTTCTCCAAGATGTATGTTGAGTGAAAAAAAGCAAAGTTTAGACTCCAATCAACGTGACACTATAAAAATACACACATATACCCGCTCTCAAGTATATGTACACAATTTTAAAAAACATGGAGTTATATTTATATATGCATTTGGTAGAGACCAGATCTGGAAGGATCACTGGTACTGGGAGGAGGGGAGTGTAAGAAGTGGGTTTGGGACTTGACCTGTATCTGTGAGATATTTTAATTTTTTTCAATGATAGCCTGTTCATGTGGTCCTTGTGCCATTAGAAATTAACTGTAAAGATGATACTCGTGTGCGTTTGTACAGTCAATGGAGAAGAGCTTCTGCAGTTCTCAGCTGTTACCTGCAGGAGGCCTGCGAACTTGACCACTCCCCAGCCAAGCCTGGACACGTCGGGCTCCACCAAACTCATCTGGTAAATATCGACAGCCAGGAATCGCTGGACCATGCCGCCATCCTTGGTGATCACCGTGCACGCAATCAGGTCGCTGTTGTCTGGGAGGAGGGAGACAGAGCAGAATGAGGCGCTGTCTAGTTCCCAGCCTGATGGAGACTCAAGCTGACTCATGCTCTGCTGGACAGCAGAGTTCAGTGGTCAGAGTCCAGGCTTGAAATCACACATTCCTGGGTCTGAGTCCCTCCTATGAGTCACACTGGGCAACTTTCTTTACCTGTCTGGGTTTCAGATTCCTCGTTTAAAAATGGGGATAATGTCCATCCCTCTCAGGGCACTATCTGTGAGGCCTGATATAAAGTACACACAGCAATAGTGCAATGTTTACTACACTTTAGGCGCGCAGACTGCAGCTGAAGAAATAAACCAAAAATCTCGGGAACATTTCAGCGCTTCCTTGCAGACGGACCACTGTGATGGTGTTTGCCTAAATTAAGTGAAGAAGCAAAGGAAGAGTCCCCTGCTCGGTTACAGAACCACCAAGCCCTCAAGTTGGTGTCTGGCCACGAAGAGCTGAGCTCTGCACTAGATGGTGTGTGATCCTGGGCAAGGCACCTGGCCCCTCTGATGGAAATCATGTCCCCTCTTACGAGATGTTTGGTGCATTAAATGAGAAAAAGCAGGTAAAAAATTTAGAACAGGGTCCTCAGTGTATGCGGGGTCCCTTCTCTTATTTGAAAGTTATCTCCAAATTCGATGTCTAATTTAGTGCCTATTCTGATGACAATGAAATCACCAGGACCATTCAATCTCTGGCCAGCTCGAGTTCCCCCCAGTGGAATCCTCTGCTACATGTCTAAAAAGAAACAGCCAAACCAGGAAACAACCTAAATTTCCCCAAACAAGGGAACATTTTGAGTATGACTTTTCCCCATCACATGGAAAATTATACACCCATTTAAAAATTATGTTTAACCAAACTGTGAGCAGTGGTTACCTATGGGGAGGGAAGTGAGAACTAGAGGTAGGAGTGTGTGTGTGATTGGTGGGGGAGGGGAAATATCAATGAAAGAGCTTTAATTTTTGCTCTATACATAACTGTTTTGCTTGAAATTATCTTAAAGTAAGAAAGTATTCAAGATACACATTTGAAATACATATTAAAAAGCCAAGTAAAATATCCTCTTTACAAATACTTGCAGTGACATTGGAAAAGACATTAAAATTTTAAATGAAAAAGAGGGTGAAAATATTCTTACTATGATTTTGATATATTAAAAAAAGATATCCCTACAATGAAATACAAGTGCAGAGAAATATACTAAAATGTTAAAAGAAGTCTCTGATTAGAAGACTGGTAGGTGGTTTTTCTACCCACACCTTTGAGGTAAAATTTTATATCATAAAATTTACCCATTTTAAGCATTCAGTTTGCATTTTAGTAAATTTACAGTTGTGTATAACTACATCCCAGCTGTAGACCCCTACCCAGATAATTTCTATCAGGAGCACTGTAACCTAATATTCAGCTTAAATTTAGTGGTGGTAGGGGAGTGGAGGTAACACAGAAGGTATAAATTCTGGCCCCAAACACATGGGATAACAAACTTGGGCTCAGGTACTCACCAAGGTTCCCTCCTCCCATTTTACTTTTCTTTTAGGTCTAAGGGATGGCAGATAAATGTCCCCTCTCTCTCAGGCACCTTCCCCACCCCCATGCACACTTCAGTTTAATCCTCTGAGAGCATAATCTATCTGGGATTGTGGCTTCATGGGGATGAATGTCTTCCAATCCACCTTCTCGGCTTTTCCAGGCCTTGAGTTTCTGTCTATTCTTCCTAGCATATGCCAGAGGCTCCCATGGCAAATACCAGCACCAGACAGGCTTAGCTCTCTGGGCTGCACTTTCTTACTACCTAGGGCAAGAATTTTCCTCCCTTTCCCAACAGTCCAGCCAAGTATTTAAAAAAATTTCTAAAAATTATTTTATCCAGAATTTCTGGTTCCACACGGGAAGACATCTATATTATCAGAAGTGTAAGTCATCATTTTCATTCTTATAAGCATACTAAAGGCCTGGTGCACAAAATTCGTGCACCGGGGGGGCGGGCTCTCAGCTCAGCCTGTGCCCTCTCACAGTCCGGGACCCCTCGCTCCTTACCACCTGCCTGCTCGCTGCTGCGGAGGCAGGAGAGGCTCCCGCCACCACCGCTGCACTCGCCAGCCGTGAGCCCAGCTTCTGACTGAGTGGCGCTCCCCCTGGGGGACACTGACCACCAGGGGGCAGTTCCTGCGTTGTGCGTCTGCCCCCTGGTGGTCAGTGCGCACCATAGCGACTGGTCATTCTCATCATTCCGCCGTAAGGGTCACTTAAGCTTTTATTATATAGATTCTTTGTGGTAGGTAGAGTTTATTTTCTTTACTCAATACTTAAGGCATGTTCTTCAATGGGAATCTTTTACTTTTTAAAAATAGGAAACAAAACTAAATGAAAAGAGCATGCTTTTCCTTTCCTTTTCCCCCTTTCTCTACCCCCTTCTCTCCCCTCTAAACAGGATAACTGCCTTCTTTTATCAGTGGGGTGCAATGACAGTGGGGTTTGTCAGCAGGCAACCCCCTCATAAAGCCCAGAAGCCTCAGGGGCTTCGGGGGAAAAAGACCTACCACCTCTGCCACAAAGAACAAAAAAAGGAAGAACTAAACCCCAAAGCGGAACAACTTTCAGCAATGCAATTGAGGCATCAAAGCCCTGTGAGAAATTTCATAAGAAAACTAAAAGCAGCTGTCACCATGAGACAGGACCGCTCGGAGTGGGAGGAAGCCCTGGCTTTTCAGAACCTGTGGGGCAGTTAAAGAGAAACACAGCAGCTTCTGAGGCCAGGGCTGAGGTACCAGGAGATAGGCAACTCTGTCAGGGTGCATGGCGGCCTCATGAGCCTGCCTCTCAGGAGTGGCCTGTGGCCAGGGGAGGCCAGTGCAGGTGACAGGTCCTCCATACACCAGCACTGCCCACCTGAATCTCTGGGTCCTTCTCCCACCAACCCCACTTCAAAAGGGGACAGGTGCGCTGGCTGATTTGGCTCAGTGGATAGAGCATTGGCCTACGGACTGAAGGGTCCCAGGTTCAATTCCAGTCAAGGGCATAGGCCTGGGTTGCGGTCTCGATCCGCAGTGGGGGGTGGGCAGGAGGCAGCCAGTCAATGATTCTCTCTCATCATTGGTGTTTCTATCTCTCTCTCCCTCTCCCTTCCTAAAATCAGTAATAAAATAAATAACAAATAAAAAAGGACAGGCCTAGGACTCTATTGAAAAGAAAATTACAGAGAATTGTCAGAAGACAACATAGGAGACTAGCCTTATGACCTCAGGGGAAGGAAATAATTTCTTTATAAAGAAATAAGAATCAATACATACAAATAAATATATATCTACACTAATAAAAGAGAAACATGGTAATTAGCGTACGACCGCTACCCTTTTCATTGGCTAATCAGTGAGTATATGCAAATTAACTGTCAGTCAAGATGGCGGCCAGCAGCCAGGCA
>NW_005363642.1:1108845-1111126 GCF_000412655.1 Myotis brandtii
CCAATCCCCCAATCGGCCCTACCCTGAGCGTGACTGAGGGTGGCATCGCAACCTCCCGATCCGCCCTGCTCTGTGCATGACGGGGCGGCGCCCCAACTCCCCAATCGGCCCTGCTCTGAGCCTGACCAGGGGCTGCACTTAGGGATTGGGCCTGCCCTCTGCCACCCGGGAGCAGGCCTAAGCCAGCAGGTCGTTATCTCCCGAGGGGTCCCAGACTGCGAGAGGGCACAGGCCGGGCTGGGGGACCCCCCTCCCCCGCCCCCCGAGTGCACAAATTTTTGTGCACCGGGCCTCTAGTAAAATTGATAAACTAACTCCATCAAAATTAAAATCTAACTTATGTATAGCAAATGACTTTATGCATAACAGACCAGGGGAAATATATGCAAATTACCTCTAAGTGGCAAAAGATGAATAAAGCAGGTACTATGAGGGCTCCCATAGGCAATGCACAGATGAGAATGGGGCAGCCACTACTCACACACAAAGGTGCTCACCCTCATGAGAAGTCAGGAAACATTCAAACAAGATACCATCTTCTACCCATGAGATTGGCAAAAACAAAAATGTCTGATGACATCAAGTACTGGTGAGGACAAAGAAAAACTGAGATTCTCAAACGCTGCTAGTATGAGAATCAATTAACATAGCCACTTTGAAGGGCAAATTAGCATTATTTATTAAAACTGAAAGTTTCACACAATATGACCTTCCAATTGGTACGTTCCCTAGAGAAACACACTTGTGGGCCAAGAGACACGAACAAGAATGCTGATGGCAGGATTTGGGTCTGTAATATCCAGTAATAGAGGAAAGCCTTTAAAAAAAGTGTACATTCAGTCATTCAGTGCAAAGCCCTATGGCAACAGCAAGGAACGAGTTAGATCTCTAGGTATTTCAAGAACATACTGTTGAGTGGAAAAAGCAATTTGCAGCCTGACACATGCAGTGTAACACAACTCGTGTAAAATTAAACCACACAAAAAGAAACCGAATATTTTCTATGGGTTCAAGCATATAGATGTAAAAGGAAAATGTAAGAAAATGTCTGGCGGGTGCACAGTGATACCTATTGGAGTTGGGGAGATGGGATTCAGGGTGCAGGGTCAAGGTCATTTCAGTTAACACAATGCTCTGATGTTTTAAAGGGAAAAGAGGTATGTTATTTGTGTATTTAAGATTAAATAAAGAGAAAAGTTCATCTCTTTCCAGACTCAGACACAAAGGGCTCAGTTCCTCCTGGGGCCCAGCCAAGGGGGGGCAGCAGCAGCAGACCATGCTGTCGGCCAGCCAGCTCTGCCTGATCCCCACGGTGGAGACAATCATCTCGAAAGGGCACTGGCAAGCAGACAGCTCTCCCACAGCACCTCTTGGTACACAGGTGTGCATGTTTTCAATCTGGCCAGGCATGCAAGCTAAGAACTCTGGCACCCAGTTCAACAAACACGTGGGTGTCAGGTGCTGCACTATGGAAGCAGGCTCCAAAGAATGAGGCTTGACCCTGCCACAAGGGGCTGAGGGGCGGGCGGATACTGGAACTAGGGATCACAAAACACCAAGTCTCCATCTGGGCACTGTAGGGACAGGGCAGGTGGGATGTCAATGTCTCCATCACAGTCCAGGGAGAGGTGACATGTCCCTCCTACTCCTAGGCACTGCCTTTCTTTTATTTAAAAGGCGAGGTTTGACAGAGAAACCAAGATGGCGGCATAGGTAAACACCGGAAATTGCTGCCTCGCACAACTACTTCAAAAATACAACTAAAAGACAAAACTGACATCATCCAGAACCACAGGAAGGCTGGCTGAGTGGAAATTCTACAACTAGAAGGAGAGAGAAAAGCACACTGAGACTCAGAGGAGGTGCAGAAGTAAAGTGCAGAGGTACGGAGGCACACGTGGAAAGGGCTGGCAACTGAGGACACGGTTCTCTTTTTCAATTGGGAGGGAATCTCAAGCTCCCGACTGCTCTGAACTCCAGTTCCGGGCGAATCCCAGGGGACCCAGACTCATAAGGGGAGAAACTGGACTGGCTGACATCGATCGGAACTCGAGGGAGGCTTTCTCTCAGAGATGCATGCAGAGATTACCGGGACACTGAGACGGAGGGCCTCTTAGGGGAGGACTGAGGATCAGCCATAGCTGTTTGCTCCACCCTGTTGATTCCCTGAGACCCCGCCCCACCCAAGCTGTGGGCAGAGGCTTTTGCATATGAATGGCCTGGCCCTTTGCAATCTGAAAATTACCTAACAAACTGCAGCTGGGTCAGAGAGACCCAGAAC
>NW_005363642.1:1112811-1120489 GCF_000412655.1 Myotis brandtii
AAAGAGGACAACTGTAATAATCTGAACAATAAAGATTTAATTAAAAAAAATAAAAAAATAAAAGGCGAGGTTTGCCATTTATTTATTTTAAAATATATTTTTTATTGATTTCAGAGAAGATGGGAGAGAGAGAAACAACAATGATGAAAGAGAATCATTGATGGCCTGCCTCCTGCATGCCCCACACTGGGAATTGGGTCCAAAACCCGGGCATATGGTCCAGCCTGGAATTGAACTGTGACCTCCTGGTTCATAGGTCGACGCTCAACCACTGAGCCATGCCAGCAGGGCCACCATTTTATTTTATTTGAAAATATTAAGCTTACCAACCTCTTGGAACAGATAACACATTCATATGTTTCCATTTAAAAAGGAATGCATTTTTTTTTTTTTTACAGTGGATGTCAAGTCTTCCATTCACTATGTATTTCAAGTGTACATGTAGCTACATTCTCTCCACTTTGTCTTTCACAAATGGTGGAATGTCACTCCCTCTGCGTTATGCTTATGCCACTTGGCCACGAGTCTCGGTGACCCATCAGCACACAGAGGCCATCCTCACTCTTTTTCAGAGCCATACCCTCTCCCACTATTGGGATAACTAGGTGATTCAACAGCTCCCCAGCTGATGGAACATTCTTATTCATCTATGCATGTGAGAGTAATTCTATACCAGCAAAGATCTTGCACTTAGTTTTTCTCTTAAAATAAAAGGAAACTTCATATCATTGCCATGAATGAAAAACCAGAAGTCCTTATAACAGGGCGACCATGAAAATAGAATGAAATACAACGTGATTAACTTACAGCCTAAAGAACACTCTTTGGACAAAAAGGGAGAGCCACTAGTTAGGGAAGTTCTAAGACAAACTAGTACCAATCTGAGACTTTCTCCTTAATGTAATAGAAACAGTGGCACTGAAATGGATTTTCTTATGGATTATACTTTCCAAAGATGGCCACCGCAGTCTCCCACCTTACCAGCTCTTCTTACAGTGGGACCTTGACCCCCTTCCCATCAAGTGGTGGGGGGTCTATGTCTTTTCTCTGTGAACCTGAGTGGGTCTCTATGATTGCCTAGACCAGTGGTCAGCAAACTGCAGCTCGCAAGCCACATGCGGCTCTTTGGTCCCTTGAGTGTGGCTCTTCCACAAAATACCAACTTCTGCGCATGAGCCATGAAGTTTCAATCGCACTGTACGTGCGTGCCCGCACGTGGTATTTTGTGGAAGAGCCACACTCAAGGGGCCAAAGAGCTGCATGTGGCTCGCGAGCCGCAGTTTGCCAACCACTGGCCTAGACCAACAGAGTACAGTGGAAGTGATCCTATATGATTTCTGGGGCAAGGTCATGAAAATGCGCTTAGAACCTATCCGCCATGCTGTGGGAAGCTCACGCAGCTAGGGAGCACCCCAAGAAAAGCTAAGGCCCCAGCCCGACAGCCAGCCCAACCTGCCAGCTCCCAGTGAGTGATCCTCTCGTGCCCAGCTGGGCCACTCCAGAGGTGTGGCAGAGAGGACCTAATCCCACTGAGCCCTGGGTAAATTACAGAGCTGTGAGCAAAATGAATGTAGTTTTTTTAAGTCACTCAATTTTAAGATGATTTGTTACTTAGAAATAGAGAACTTCAACAGTGATTTACTATAATTTAATGTAGTTTACTGCTGTATCCAGGCATAAAATTCTGAAATTCTTTTAGCACCACCAGGGGCTGCACACCACAGCGTGGAAGATGGGCCTGGACAAACGGCCCAGAGCTGGTGATTTCGGATGTGCAAAAGGTCCTTCAGTGTTGAGCAGAATGAAGGAAAAGGAGTATAGCCATTTCCCAATCAAAGTTTAAGATGTTGGGAAAGAAGAGGGAAAAAGCAAAAAGCACGAGAGGGCAATGTTACCATGCAGTGTAGAATCAGAACAACTTGGCCTGGCAAAAGTATCTTGGGCTTTGGGGCCATGGAGACCTGGGTTCAAAAACCAGCTGTGCCATTAAAAACGGTGTGACCCTAGACAAGCCACCTCCCTGAGTCTCAGGTTCCTCACATATAACACTAATACCTAACCCCCTGCAGGACCGTTGAGGGAATCTGAGAGAGGCCTGGGATTATGCCCAGAGGAATGCCGATGGGAATCACAAACACAAGCCCTGTGGTCTTCATCGGCAGTGGGGACTGCTCGGAATGCCCTGACTCTCGGGAGCCAGGACTCTAGTCAGACGGTTCTGCTGAGGTGAAGTCATGCTTTCTGAATGTAGGCTCCAGACTAAGCAAGGTTCCACAGAGGGAAAGTGAATCATGGCTTTGGGTTGTTCCTCAGAACTCCTGTGGGGTCATGGACAGTGAGCTAAGCTATATTGTACCCCCTCCACTCCAACCCTTCATCTGTGGTTGCCCCACCCACACAGTCACTCTCTACCTCATGCACCCATCTCAGCCCTACTGCTCCCCAGTGCCAGCCAGTCCCTCCTTCCTGGTTGAGGCCTGCTCTCTGCCTAATGCAAGCCCCCAGAAGCCACTGCCCTGACCTTCTTCACTGCCGTGACCCCAGGAGGGGGCCTGGGCAGTGGCAGGTGTAGAAGTACTGTCACTGGATGAAGGGACGCTAATATCTTCTGGTCCTCTGGCTTTGAGGCAAAGGACTTCTCGACCAGCTGTCCTTACAGCCCCCCGGCTGCAGTCTTCCTCCACAGCCCCTTCTGACAGTGCAGCTCATTACTGAGCAATAACTGGGGCTGATTGACTCTTGCTGCATTTAAATGATCCCTTCGTAATAAAATATGGGTGCCAATAGCATAATTTAATTCTTGGCATTGGTGGCTCCACACACATTTAGAATTGAAGTCTTTATACCTACAGTGAGGTTTCAAGCCAGGAGAGTTCCAGTGCTTTGAAATCCAATACCGTGGGCCTTAGGGCCAAATTCTTGGAATACCACCACACAGTGGACCTTGTCCTTCAGGCACGTGCGTGCGTTGTTAATCAGAGGTCAGGTGAGCCCAGGAACAGGATGCACTGATTTCCTGAGAAAGGCAGGCTCATTGTGGGTGGGGTTCCAAGATACCAGGCCCACAGGGAGACTTTACAGCTGATAGGAGACCAGGAAGCAGAAAGGCACGTGGCTCCATTTGCAAGGAACATGTGGTCCCCACCCCTCCTTGCATCTAAGAGCACTTTGAATTTCTACTCCAGCACCTGCACGTGTGCCAGGCACTAGTGAGACTGCAGTGGCCTGCGGGCCCTCCCAGGGTGACCTAAGGCAACGGGATCACTGACTTTCCTGGAGTTGGTGGCCCTGTGCTGTGGGGATTCAGAGCCATCCAGGGCTTTGGTTCTCTGAAGCCACCTACTGAAAGACTGTCAGGGCTGAGGTTCTGGAGAGGGGGCCCCCGGCCTGCCCCCCCGCCCTGCCCCCCGCAGTTTATGACTGCTGCTGACACCACGACCGACCTTTACCGAATGCTCCTGTGTGCCAGGTGCTGAGCCCCCACTAGACAGGTTCCGGGATCCTATGAGGTAGATGCACTGATTCCAGAGGACACAAGCTGCAGCAAGCAACTTCCCCAGGGACACACAACTGATAGCAAACAGGTGACCTTCACACCATCCTGAGCAAGCCCATTGTAACCTGGGTTCTAGTCAAACACAAGCCCTGTGGTCTTCATCGGCAGTGGGGACTGCTCGGAATGCCCTCTCGGGAGCCAGGACTCTAGTCAGACGGTTCTGCTGAGGTGAAGTCATGCTTTCTGAATGTAGGCTCCAGACTAAGCAAGGTTCCACAGAGGGAAAGTGAATCATGGCTTTGGGTTGTTCCTCAGAACTCCTGTGGGGTCATGGACAGTGAGCTAAGCTATATTGTACCCCCTCCACTCCAACCCTTCATCTGTGGTTGCCCCACCCACACAGTCACTCTCTACCTCATGCACCCATCTCAGCCCTACTGCTCCCCAGTGCCAGCCAGTCCCTCCTTCCTGGTTGAGGCCTGCTCTCTGCCTAATGCAAGCCCCCAGAAGCCACTGCCCTGACCTTCTTCACTGCCGTGACCCCAGGAGGGGGCCTGGGCAGTGGCAGGTGTAGAAGTACTGTCACTGGATGAAGGGACGCTAATATCTTCTGGTCCTCTGGCTTTGAGGCAAAGGACTTCTCGACCAGCTGTCCTTACAGCCCCCCGGCTGCAGTCTTCCTCCACAGCCCCTTCTGACAGTGCAGCTCATTACTGAGCAATAACTGGGGCTGATTGACTCTTGCTGCATTTAAATGATCCCTTCGTAATAAAATATGGGTGCCAATAGCATAATTTAATTCTTGGCATTGGTGGCTCCACACACATTTAGAATTGAAGTCTTTATACCTACAGTGAGGTTTCAAGCCAGGAGAGTTCCAGTGCTTTGAAATCCAATACCGTGGGCCTTAGGGCCAAATTCTTGGAATACCACCACACAGTGGACCTTGTCCTTCAGGCACGTGCGTGCGTTGTTAATCAGAGGTCAGGTGAGCCCAGGAACAGGATGCACTGATTTCCTGAGAAAGGCAGGCTCATTGTGGGTGGGGTTCCAAGATACCAGGCCCACAGGGAGACTTTACAGCTGATAGGAGACCAGGAAGCAGAAAGGCACGTGGCTCCATTTGCAAGGAACATGTGGTCCCCACCCCTCCTTGCATCTAAGAGCACTTTGAATTTCTACTCCAGCACCTGCACGTGTGCCAGGCACTAGTGAGACTGCAGTGGCCTGCGGGCCCTCCCAGGGTGACCTAAGGCAACGGGATCACTGACTTTCCTGGAGTTGGTGGCCCTGTGCTGTGGGGATTCAGAGCCATCCAGGGCTTTGGTTCTCTGAAGCCACCTACTGAAAGACTGTCAGGGCTGAGGTTCTGGAGAGGGGGCCCCCGGCCTGCCCCCCCGCCCTGCCCCCCGCAGTTTATGACTGCTGCTGACACCACGACCGACCTTTACCGAATGCTCCTGTGTGCCAGGTGCTGAGCCCCCACTAGACAGGTTCCGGGATCCTATGAGGTAGATGCACTGATTCCAGAGGACACAAGCTGCAGCAAGCAACTTCCCCAGGGACACACAACTGATAGCAAACAGGTGACCTTCACACCATCCTGAGCAAGCCCATTGTAACCTGGGTTCTAGTCCTCTGGATGGGGCCAGAGAGAGGGCTGACCCTCGTTTACCTCAGACGGGGACACCCTCGACCCGTTGGCTGGTTCTGGTAGGGGGACAGTCACATGACACAAGCTCTCAACAGGCAGGCCCGAGAGGTCTTGATCTCATGGTGGCTGTTGGTGTGAAGCCACCACAGTGCTCCTGGGCTGCCCTTGGCAAGGTTCCCCTTTCACCGGGCACTTGGTGGCCCCTCCAGCAGCACATACGGACCGGGCAGCCCACACAGAGCTTTCAGACCAGCGCACAGGTGGTGGTGCTTTGGAGCTGCCCAACTCCGGGAATTAGTGTGGGAGACAGAGAAGGTGCTCTGTGGCCTTGTGCTCAGTTCCAAGACTCCAGGTCTGGCATGGCTCCCCGATGACAGAACACAGCTGAGGGGAGAGGCCTTAACTGGCCAGTAATGCAAAGATGGGAAGTGACTGATGAAGCGTCGGCACCCGTTGGCTCTCTGAGTTGGAGGTGGGGGTGGGGTGTGGAGGGAGAGGCAGGCACATCAGTACAAGGCAGTCAATCAGAAGCCCAGTGGGAAAGTGCAATCCATCTCCCAAACGTCACTACTCTATCAATATCTACTATAAGAATGAAATGATAGCCCTTCAGGGTGTAAGAAAGTTACATACGTTTCCTTGGGAGCTACCCTGAGTGCTTGGAAGCCTTGTGCTGATTCAAATGCAACCCAGGGAGCTGGGCGACAGGCAACCGGGTAAATTCTACAGACCCAGCACAGGAGAATGGGCTTGTATGAGTGACACCCAGACCTCCGAGAGCCTGACTAATGGGGGAGACTCCACGCATGGCCCAGAACATTCGGAAGTCAAAACGAGGAAGAGATCCGGTTGTTCCCACTCAGGGTGTGAACCATGCACTCAATTAGGTTGGCTGCTTCTCCTGACTGTCAAATCAATCCTTTGAAGAAAATTAAGTAACCATTTCTCCATCAACCCAGCAACAGCTTATGGGTTATTTGCTGCAAGTAGCAATCAATTACTTTGTCTTCTTTGAAGCTCCCTAAAGCCTTCCTTCCCAGCACAGCACCAGGGCAGGTGTAAAGTGAAATATTTCCTGGATGGAGAGTTTTGCCACACTCCTACTGCCAGGCATAGAGTCCAGTCCCTCCAAGAATAAAGATAAAAAATGTACCAGTGTTGTTCCTAGGATTTGCAAGGGGAGTAGCAAGTGGGGATACAGATATTAGGCTATGGGCTAAAATGCAGTCACCCAGGGAGACTGACCTAGTGCTCAGTTCCAAGATTTCAACCACGATCACCAGGCTACCTCAACAGCTGCCACTCCTCTCCTCAGCCTCCTCTCCATCCGGCCTGCACCCAGAGCTCGATGCTCTCCTAACACATTCCAACTCCACTGCCCCACTTGTAATCGCAGCTCTAAATGCAGGGAGCCATGCAGGGAACAGTCGCCCACCAGGCCTGAGTGCTGGCTGCCTGGGGATGAGCTGTAGCTCGTTGCTCTCTAGTTGTGTTGACTTCGCTTAGGTTGTCTCATCTGCAGAAGAGGGTAATAAAATGACAAATGACTTTATGGCTCTACTTCATGATATGCATGCTGATGTATTTAGGGATAAGGGCACTGATGTCTGCAATGTACTTTGCAACACACACACACACACAGAGAGAGAGAGAGAGAGAGAGAGAGAGAAAGAAAAGGTGGATAGGTGGGTGGTGGATGGCTGAATGGAGGAGCAGACATGTCAGGGAATGATTTTCAGGCCAGGAGCCCAAGGCTTGGGGACAGTGCTGGGCTTCAGCTCAGCACCACCTGCTTCCAGGAGGGGTTTTCCACGACTATTTCCTTCCTCTTGCTTGAGACACTATGATTGGTAAAATAGTGTGACCAATTTTCACAAAGCAGCCAAGAAAGCCCGTCACAGGTCTTCATTTTTCCCTCTTGGAAAATTTCAAGAAATTCTCTTCTTGGGAGAACTAAGAATGAGAATTTGACTTTTCTTATTTGCCACACGTCCAGACATGTGTGGGGCGCCTCCCTCTGACTGCTCAAATCTACATAAGGATGGGCAACTTGGAAAGGCTCTATTCCTTGTTTCTTCTTCGCACTAAACAAAGTTCACAGATAGACAACTCGGTGAAAACACAATTACCAGAAACAGAATCCAAATGAGCAGCAATTCCAAGTAGAGCCTTGCATATCCCCTTATCAAGTGACACACAGCCTGCCACCAGAGGCACAGCGATCTGATCTTTATAATGCATTGGTGACCACACTTATCTCTACACTCACTCTCCCCGGAATGCCACATTTGCATAGTACATTGCATAATTTCCTCTCTGAAAATGGCCCTGTTTAGCATGAGTAAATAAAGTTACCTAACTCTGTGGCAGCCGAATGGAATACTTGAGATTTCCAAGAAAAGATTTGAATACCTAAGCTCTTCACTATGCAAGATAGTCTAACACAGAATGACTTTCAGCACAGCTCCCTCCTTCCTGCAGCCCAGCAGCAGAAGATGGAGATATCCGGGTCTTAGGAGCCCATGTGT
>NW_005363642.1:1120541-1152795 GCF_000412655.1 Myotis brandtii
TTTCTTTGCTCTGGGCCCCTCCACAGGATGTGGTCAACCGACCTGGGTTTGGATCAAGGTCCTGTCTTTCCCTTCCTTCTTTTTATTCTTCTAAGAGTCTTTCCACCTAGTATTCGCCTGCTGGCTAGGCGCCAGGTACTGGGCTATAGGGACGAAAAAGGTAGAGATATCCCTGCTCTGGGAGACCTTTCTGAGCCTCACTCTCCTTATCTGAAAAATGGACACAACACTTCACAGGGATTCTGTGAGGAGCAAATGAGATGATTTTTCTCTGCATGGGTCATGTGGACACATGTGATTTTTCTCTGCAGGGGTCATGTGGACACATGTGATTTTTCTCTGCATGGGTCATATGGGCACATGTCTCCTTTCTTCCTCTGGATAGAAGTTCTAGAAGACAAGGCAAAATCTTCCCTTGGATTTCCTCTTTAAGATACTTCATCAGAAAAGTGCACATGGGTATTTTAGAGAGCAGATCTTGGCCCAGGATCTTCTTGGGTAGGGAAGGAGTGGAAGGGGGGTTCCACCTGGGAGAGAACATCAGCTAGAGAGTTTTCCCCAAGTGTTAAAAACTCCAGGCTTTAATATTGCCAATACCACTAGAGAAGGCATATGTGGGTGCCACACAGGCATTGGTGGGGGATCTGTGCATCCCCAGATGCTGGCTAACCTTCAGGGAGCTCTTCTGGTCAGTGGCTCTGAGCTTGGCCTTCAAGGTCCTTCTTGGATGGGAAATGTTCTCTCTGCTAATATCCAACCTGGACCCTCCCCTTGGGATAGGCCAGTCAGTGGAAGAAAATGGCTTTGTAGATAGAACCCTTTACGCCCACTGTCCTCCTTGCTGTCTCAGACTTTTTATTCAACATTTCTGCGTCACTTTCCTCTACACTGGACCATGTGCTTGGCAAAGGAGACCACAGAGATGGGCAAGATTCACGAGCAGCTCCTGTTTAGTGGGGGAGACCAAACAAGTGACCATTACATTTGTAATTTGTGACAAGGCCACTGCAGAAGACAAGGGGGCTGTAGAAGGCTAGAAGAGGGGCTACCAACAGCCCTGGGGTCAGGGAAGGCTTCCTTCAGGAGGTGATGTTTTTTGGTTTTTTAAATACATTTTTATTGATTTCAGGGAGGAAGGGAGAGGGAGTGAGAGACAGAAACATCAATGATGAGAGAGAATCATTGATTGGCTGCCTCCTGCATGCCCCCTACTGGGGATGGAGCCCACAACCTGGGCATGTGCCCTTGACTGGAATCAAACCCAGGACCCTTCAGTCTGCAGGCCAAAGCTCTATCCACTGCGCCAAACCGGCTAGGGCGGAGGTGAAGTTTTAACTGAATCCTGAAAGATGCCCAGAAATTGGTCAAGCAGGGGAGGAAAGTGGCACTTCAGTCCAAATAAAGCTGTCCGTCTCCAGAGGGCTCAGGCTCCTCTCTGATGTGCTCCTGCATCTGACCCTTCCTGGACCAGCACCAGCCTCCCATTTTTCCCCAACCCTTTGGGGTTTCAGGCTGTTTTCTTCATTTTGATTGGAAAGGCTGAAGGGATGTCCACATGCTCTCCCATGCCCATCGAGTGGGTCTTCCCTCCATGTCTGCCCCTTCTGAGTCATACCTCCTGAGGCAGCACTGTCACACGGGGGAGGGGCCAGACTGTGCACTGTGGGCCCTCAGCACACCACCGCTTACCCTGGCTCTTAGGTACCTCACCCAGCAAATGGGGGTGACTGTAACAGAACTTTCCCTCTAGGGCTGCTGTGAAGACTAAGCAATATTCGTAAAGGGCTAGAACCGTGCTGGGAACTCAGGAATAACAGACTCAATGAATTCAGCTGAGCAAGAGCAAGCAGGGTTTGGTGAGGAGAGTGAGCTGAGAGCAAGAAGGGACCTGGGTTTGAATCCCAGCTGAGTGCTTATGAGGTGGCAAGGCCTTAACTGACCTTTCTGGGTGGGTCTCAGTTGCCTTCTCTCTCAAATGAAGAGGCTGGGACTAAACCACATGCCTTTTTCTCTGATGAGAAAGTACGTCTAAATTTTATACCAGGGGACACATTTATGGCCGTTTGGCAGAAATTAGTTCACAGAGTGAATGCTTACCGGCATAGCAGTCTGATTTTTAATTAGCTTGTGGGAATTCAGTATACTTCAAACATTAGCAGTAAAATATGGGAGACCTCTGGTGGAGACAAGCCATACCTTTGGGCTTAAACAAAAGCTGTATACTTCACACATCAAATTGCCTGCTTTATGCTTCTAATCTCTAGTGCTCGAGCTGAGTGTCAATAAACGCTTAGCACTAGAACAACACTTCCAAAGCATGTGATTTAAAGTGCTATGGTTAATAGAAACTAAATCTTATCAGCCTAACTCTGTACATCCTACACACCCAATCAGAAGGCTTCTTTAAATTATTAAACTGTTTTAAACAAGATAAAAATCAAGAATCTCAACTAACTTTCCCTTGAAGTTTTTTCTTCCTTTAAAAAATGAATTTGAACATAAAGTCCTCCATTAAATTAATGAAGAACAAAATGAGAAAGAGAACTTTATTCATTCATTCATTTTACTTTAGACATTCAAGGTGGTGGGTCCTCACCCAGCCTTCTGAGCATGTGTTGCAGTCAGCAGGGGAAGAGACACGGGAGGACATGTGAGTTGGGGAAACTTCTCTAGTTCCGGGGGTGGAAGTCTGTGGAACAAGGAAGCACAGGCAGGTAGGGGGTGCGGCTGCAGAGGCTGGAAACCTGTCAGTAAGGGCTATTTATTAAAGCCATGCTAAGGAGTGGAAACAGATGCTCAGGAACTGGGGACCAAGGGAAGGTTGTCATGGCAACTAAAGATTTTGCCTGTGTGTTTTTGTTTTTTTTTTACTAAAATTTAATTCAGGTCTTTAATTGGAAGTTTATAATTAACACTGGAAGTTATAATATACATTTTAAAAAGGGTTACTAAGGGTATGAAAAAATGAACATTTCTCAATCATTCCTTTATTTATTAATTCAACAAATATTTACTATGTATCTGCTATGTGCTGAGCACAGCCCCGGGCACTGACGATGCAGGCGTGAAAAAGAAGGTTCCTACACTCATGAAACTTACAGTCTGGAGGATGCAGAGAAATCATAAACAACTACCTTAAATCTATTTGTACAAATTTTGCTAACACAAGGGGAAGGCAATGCTAAATCTGCTTATAAAGAAACTCTTTTAAAACATTCATTTGCAAATCCTGAAAATAAAAAGACTGGTTTCGAAAGTTCCATTTACAAATCCTACAAATAGACTTTTCAAAAGTTCCACTTGCAAATGCATACCTATGCTCATTTCAAATAATAACAGTTACAGTTTAGTGAGTATGTTCACAAGCACCTGGCTCTGTGCTAAGCACTCAAATCAATCCAGCGAAGAAGGTACTATTCTTATCTGCAGGTTCCAGATGAGAAAGCTGAGACCCTGACAGCGTCAGTAACTTGCCTGAGGTTGTGCTGCTGTGACTTTTCAGTAAGGTCACTACTCAGGACCACAGGCAGGAAATACCCAAAGTAAGTCAAGTCCAAGTTCTTCCATACACTTGAAACCAAACCCAATCCTGCAGATAGATTCTTGTGGGTCATACTCTATAGTAAGTTAGGATCCAGACTGGCTGGGAAACGTTTGACTGCCTGTGTTAAGACACAGCTTCTTTTAGAGCAAGAGCTAGGTGACTTCATTTTGGTGGGGCTCATGAACATCACTGCTTTGTGGAATTCTTGGCAGAGGAAATCCACCAATAGGGAGGGAGGAGAAAGATTAGAGACTGAGATGTTGGCAGGACGGTAGGAGGAAATAACAGGTAGCAAGAAAGCCCAGGCTCCAGGAAGGTGGGTGCCCTGCACACCTATCTCCTTACTTTAGCGTGATTGGCACTGAAAACCCCGTGCCTCCTTGAGCACAAAGCATGTTTGCAAAGCTAGGATGCCACAGATTCATACTTCTTAGGCGAAAAGAAAGGGAAGGAAAGAAAAGGCAAGCAGTGCTTTCTTTATGTGAGAGCTAGTCAGGTTTGTCCACTAGTAAACAGAGTGAGGCAGAGGAAGCGAGAAGATGGCCAGGCTGCAGAGGCAGCTCGGGGTGGCCATGCGCTAACCCACAGGTACAACTCTGGCTGGACAAGAATCACAAGCCCCACTGTTTCTGCTTCCTGCCACGTGCTGGGTGCATACCCACAATACAGGCTCTAGGCCTCTACTTCCCCATCTTTAAATAGGGGTAATAACAGCACTTAGCTCCCAGGCACTGAAGAATAAACAAGCAGAGAGTCAATGCCCAGGAAACACTAGTGTTCTTATCATCATTTCTTCAGCTACCACCAGGTCACAGGTGAGGGCGTCTGAAGCTCAGCAGTGTTAAAAACAGAGCCAGTGTCCTGGCGGGGTGGCTCGGTTGGCTGGAGTGTCATCCTGTACATCAAAAAAACAACAACAAAAAACCCTAAAATAATAATAAAAAAAAGGCTGCGGGTTTGATTCCTGGTCAGGGCACATACTTTGGATTTAATCCCTGGTTGGGGTGCATGTGGGAGGCAACCAATAGATGTTTCTCTCTCTCTTTCTCTCTCTCTCAATAAAAACATATCCTCAGGTGAGGATTAAAACCAAAACCAAAACCATGGAGGCAGTATTCTGAAAGATCCCAAAGTTGTGCTTTTCCTGGTTCCCGACTTCATCCCACCTGCCAGACAGTGCTGCCCAGCGGGATGTCCTGCCCTAATGGCAACGTTCTATGTCTGCTCTGTCTAGTCCAGGAGCCACAGCCACATGTGGCTGATTAAATGAAAATGTCACCCTCTTTCATGTTAGCCGCATATGGCAACTGAGCATCTGAAACGAGGCCAGTGTGACTGAGGGACAGAATCTTCGGTTTAATTTAGGCTTAATGTTATTTTCATTAATTGCGATTTAGATAGTCACATGTGGCTCGTGGCTAGAAGAAACCAGGAAAGAAGAGATGCTGACCGCTGTGGGAGACTGTGGGAACTGGCCCTGCTCCATCTCTGGCTAGGAGCTTGCAGGCGAATGACCTGTCTCAGGAAACCTTGGCGACACAAGTCAGCGTGACCCAGGGCTGGGAGCTCCCTAACCTGGAAGGAATAGGGCACTCTGGCCACAGGTGCTCTTCTCACTTGATGTGGGAGCCTTAGCACCCATGTGTAACCTTAGCTGCTGTCGGGGAGGGAGAATTCTCCCAACCCTGTTTTAGTTCTTACGGGTAGACTAATACAACAATAAAATGGGCACAAGACTAGATTAACAGGAGAAAAACCAATTTAATACGTGTGCATGGGAGAATCACAATATGATCATGAAACAGGGCTCAAAGAAATGACTGGACCAGATACCTTTGAAAACTTTTTAGACAGCCCTAGCCGGTTTGGCTCAGTGGATAGAGCCTTGACCTGAGGACCGAAGGGTCCCAGGTTCAATTCTGGTCAAGGGCACGTACCTCGGTTGCAGGCTCCTCCCTGGCCCTGGCCCTGGCCCTGGTCAGGGTGCGTGCAGGAGGCAACCAATTGATGTGTTTCTCTCACATCGATATTTCTCTCTGTCTTCCACTCTCTCTGAAAATCAATGGAAAAATATCCTTGGGTGAGGATTAAAAAAACAAACAAAGAAGCAAAAACTTTTTAGATAAAAAAGCGCCAATATATTTGTGAGAAACTGACAGGAAAAAGAACGTTAGTGCTCATTAGAAAGGAATCTAGGCTAGGTTTGGGTATTAATTGATAAGAAATTTAAACAAAGTAGTAAATTAGAAAAGAGGCAATAAGACTTGATGATATAGATGTTTAACTCCATGCATGAGGGGGACCTCCTCCCAGTGCACAGGACACCTTTCACAGTGAGATTTATTTCCTGTATCCAAGGAGACAAGGGAGGGTCAAGGTGCCTTTCTGGCACTGGCTGCTTGTCAAGCAACTTTAATTCAAAGTAATCAATATGCCATTGTGGGGTATTTTGGGGCAGCCAGTCTCGGGTCCTGATGCTGCTGCGGCCCTGCAGATCCCACCGAGGGACACATCCCACACAGCTCTCTGGAACACGAGGGACAACAATAAGGCCAGCAAGTGCTGCATTGCTGTTTCACTTCTGGGGGGCGATCACTCACGGGCTGCCTGCTGCTCTCCAGCTTGACCCCTGAGGCAAAGCAGGGTGTGGTGTGTCCACTGCCCAGTTTTCCCTATGTCCTGGCCTCCACACGGGGCTGGGCACAGTGTCAGGGCAGGGCAGGAAAGGCTCATGGAACGAGTGAAATGGAAAGTTACTCCCTCGCACCTAGCATTTGGAAAGGGACATTCAGACAACTGAAGAGGCTGTTGCTCAGACACACGGATTGAGAGAGATCCAGGATTTCCCACAGGAGGGTCCACTGACAGCCTGGGCACCTGGGCAGTACAGATCTCAGGACTTTAGACTACGCAGGTGGGGTCTGGGAGAGTCTGTGAACATGTGCTTTGGAGACCTGTTGAAGCCTAAATAAAATTACAGCTCACGCTGAGGCCCAGTATTCACAACTCTTCATGAAGAAGCCACAGCCGGGCCGGGCCTGGCTCCCCTCACTCAGGAGTGCATGATTCTCCCAGGCAGAGGGGACTCAGCAACACAGGCCAGGATGTAGAGATACCTGCTGGCAACTTAGAATAAGAGGCTGACCACCCCTTGGTTCTCCTTTCTCTTGCTGGGTCCCAGGCATGCACAGGCAACCTCCCCAGGGGGCATTCACCCAGCCCTTCCTAAGAGAGGGGGTGAGCAGGGTCTGACTTCTGATACTCCTCCCCAAACCAACTCATTTTTTTGAGGGGTAGGCACTGAGCACCCTTCTGTTAGTCCTCACGCTAGAGTGTGCCTGAGAGATCTCCGTGAAACTTACAGCAGTGGCTCCCAAACTTTGTTGCAGGTAGAGTCACTCAGCTCCCACCCTGCACAGTCTGATTTCACTGATATGGGTTGTGACCTGGGCACTGGGAGTCTTAAGAGCTTGCCAGGTGACTCTACTCTGCAGCCAAGTGTGCAGACCGCTGCCTCCAGCATCACCTGAGGAGGCAGACATGGCCAAGGCCATCGCCTGCCCAACAGTGAACCCAGCCTTGGTGAAGAGGCTTGTGGTCCCCTATTAAAGTTCGAGGAACTCGCAGCCCACCATTAATTCAAACAAAACAAAACACAACACAGCATCCTTCCCCTCGTCTTACTCTGAGACCTTAGGGCATGATGTTTCAGGCCATTCATAAGACAGATGTCTAACGGGGCCAGGAAGCTGGTAGGTTCTCATGTGCAGGGAGGGCTGGATGAGAAAACAGAAAACACACGGCGCTGCAGTGCCATCCCAGGTCTGATGGATTGCTTACGGCGTCCTCGGGAGTTCACTGGAACAGCCCTGAACTCAGTCCTCTAAGTCAGCACTCTTTGCCATTAATGATTCAGGTAAAGAAAGATGGAAAATAATAGGGCAGGGAATGAAATTAATTGAGGTAAGCCTTTTAAAAATATTTCTGATACATCAAATTCTAATTAAAGATTAACACACGAAATGGAAATATTAAAAGGCACTTACAAAGGCCCCCAGAACACAGGGAGAGCATGATATCTGTCAAGGGTGAGGGAATGGATTAAATCTTTCAGATAAAGGAGTGGTCATGATGCACTCAGAGCTGTGAATTTAAATCAGGAAAACAGCCCCTGGTTACCCACCCTGCTGCCCACACAGGTACCGCCTTCCTGGAGGGCAACTTGGCAATAGGTAAAGACCTTCCAACTGGGCTTGCCCTTGAACCAGCAAGTCCACTTCTATGCTTCAGCCTCACAGAGATTCAACTACATGAAAGTTCAAACTCGTGTGTGTGTGTGTGTGTTATGGGAGGAGGGGACTTAAATAGGGAAAAACTCAGATACAGGGAAACTAAATCTTGGCAGACCCACACAATGGGGTGTTATATAGCCAGTTTTTAAAAAATTTATTTTTATTGTTAAAGGTATTACAGATGTGCTCATTTTTTCCCCATTGCCCCCCTCCACCCACTCAGTATATATAGCCAGCTTTTTATTTATTTATTTTTTTAAAATATATTTTATTGATTTTTTTACAAAGAGGGAGAGGGATAGAGAGTTAGAAACATTGATGAGAGAGAAACATCGATCAGCTGCCTCCTGCACACCCCCTACTGGGGATGTGCCCGCAACCAAGGTACATGCCCTTGACCAGAATCGAACCTGGGACCCTTGAGTCCGCAGGCTGACGCTCTATCCACTGAGCCAAACGGCTTAGGGCAGCCAGCTTTTTAAAATGCTCTTAAAATGGTGTTTCCTAAACCTCAGTCATTTCTTTACCAACCCTATGGATTTTTCCATAATTGTAGTCTCTGCACGATTTACTTGATATTTTCCTTAAATTGTGTCCCTGCCTTTTAAATTTATTTTAAAGGAAAACTCAGTTATCATTTACATAAGTACAAAATTAGCACCATCTGTCAACAGAGGACATAACCATTTACACGAGCAAAATATTCACACGTGTACCACCGAACACTGTCTCAGGTACCAACCACCTCCTGAGAGGTCCGGCCGAGACAGCTGATGACCGGGAAACACGTGCCCCTAGGCGGGTGTGAAAAATGAAGGCTACTAACAATGCACAGAATGACCTCGTTTCATATAAAAAAACTTATCTTTGGGATTTTTAAAAATGCTTATCTCTAGTTTCTAAATTTTCTACAGTGAATCGATAACTCTTTTATAATAAAAACATAAATTTATAAAAATTTTCATGGTCCTATATTTCTGTGGGTCCCCATTCTTAGAAACAGATCTGGAAGAACACGCACGTGACTGTAACGTGGCTATCTCCAGGAAGGTGGGGTGGAGGCGGGGAGGGGGGTGAGGCAGGAATCACCTAGTTTTGTTATCTTACAAGGATAATGAATTTGTACAATCATAATTTAATGAAAAAACATTAAATTCCAAAGTGAAGGCTCATTTAGTGCCAATCTTTTAGCTCCCTTTCCCCCTGATCATCCAGAGTCATGGCCAACTGCTGGGCTCTCTCTGCTCCTCCTGCCTGCCACGCAGCTCACTTGCTCCCCCCAGCACAGAGCTGGCTGTGGAGAGAATGGCAGGTCCCGTCAAGGTGAGGCAGGCAGAACCCAGGGATAGAACATGATGTGGCCAGTCTGGGATTAGGGCCTGCCCAGCCTCAACCCCTCACAGGGGCTTTTTCTTATTCATTCTTCACTCTCGAGTGCTCATTGCCCTTCTTGTCTTTCTTCTCTCTGGTTTTTGCTCTTAAAGCCTGGCCTAGAAAAGCAGCCTTTCCACGTTCCATAACATTACCACCCACTTTTTCCTGCTATTTACCATCAAAGATTCCAAGCTCACACATTTGAAACCAAATGTCATTTAAAAGATTACCGACTTAAAAAAAAAAAAAGATTAGCAACTGTTCAAAGAAGAAACAAGTCATGGAAAATCTGACTTTCATTCTGGTTCTGCTTGATCACACCTCCCAAGAAGAAAGCAGAGACTTCAAAGGCATCCGGGTACCCAGGGAGTCCAGACCTGTGAAAGGTTGCTTGTTATTTCATTGGCTGATCCACTGGTGGACAAGTTTTTCCACCTCTAACAAGGGGTGGAGTGCTTAAAGGCTCACAACCCCTTTAAACTGGCCCCCACTTCTTCATAATAAGGATAATAACTTGGTTCCTTCTACAGACTTTATTGATTTAAATGTGATTCATGTAAAATTTATGGCCACCATGCAAAGCTAATTTTTCACATTTGCGTTATATTATGAACTACACAGCAGAGGAAATAGGGAAATGAGAGAAGGCATATTTGGGCAGCGGGGGCCCAGGCAGGCAGGCAAGGCCCCAGAGGGAAAAAGAGAGGGATTCTTTCTAAAGAACCCAGATGCAAAAGAGATGCATGAGGCCAATTCTCAAGAAGGAAAATGCTTGGTGTATGTGGTTAGCTGTGGCAACCAAGACTTGGATTGGGTGGTTGGGGGGGAGGTGCTACAGATGCCTCAAACTTCAGAAGGGGAGGCCTCCTGTGAGATGCAGCTGTCCCTGTCTGAGCAGCTGGCGCCCTGAGGGCCCGTTAAGCCGCAAGAGCACAGTCTGTCTCCTCCCACAAACCTTGCACCTGTAGGGGAAGCCTGGCCTCGGGACTGAGTACCCTCACCCCGCCTCCGCCCACCCCCAGGCTGTTTACTGTAATCACACAAGATGGCTGGAAACTTCTCAGGCAAGGCCTGACTGGGACTGGTGCAGAGGTTCGGGGTCAAGCCTCTGGAATCCCTGACTCATATCACCTTTCAGTTTCCCTTTGAGCCCCTGGAGCCTGCGTCTTCTGTCACCCAAAGGTGACACAGCAGTAGGAACTGTTACAACATAGTTTATTAGGACACAGGCTGGGAATGGCCTTGCAGAGCCAGCAGTACCCTGAAGAAAAGGTTGAGACAGGGGCATCACTTAGAACAGTGATGGCGAACCTATGACATGCGTGTCAGAGGTGACACTCGAACTCATTTTTTTGGTTGATTTTTCTTTGTTAAATGGCATTTAAATATATCAAAAATATAAGTCTTTGTTTTACTATGGTTGTAAATATCAAAAAATTTCTATATGTGACACGGCACCAGAGTTAAGTTAGGGTTTTTCAAAATGCTGACACGCCGAGCTCAAAAGGTTCGCCATCACTGACTTAGAAGAATGGGGTCAGTCCTGCTTCCTAAGGCCGCTGTTACAAAAGAAGATAGAATTAGCCCAGCTGGCATGGCTCAGTGGTTGAATGTCCACCTATGAACCGTGGGTCACGGTTCGATTCCCAGTCAGGGCACATGCCTGGGTTGTGGGCTCGATCCCCAGTGTGGGGCATGCAGGAGGCAGCCGATCAATGATTCGCTTTCATCATTGATGTTTCTATTCTCTCTCCCCCTCTCCCTTCCTCTCTGAAATATCTATATATAAAAATAGATATAAAAACACAAGAAAGAACTAAACTGCCATGGCAGCTGCACAGATTGAGAACTGCCTATTGTCCAAAGGTACTCACCTTCACCCCTCCAACAGGTCATGAAGCCAGTGGACCCTTCCTCCCAACTGCCACCCTTCAGACCCCCTGGCTCACATCATCATCCTCTTGCTCAAGGTCCAATGACAGGCACCTGTCAGCAGTCCCCTGCCTCCAGCCTGCTCCCTCACCATCACGCTGACTGTGGAAGTGACCTTCCTGGAGCACACATCCTAGTGCAGCACACCTTTGCTCAAGGCACAGCCCAGAAAGCTCCAGGGGGTGGGGTGGAGAGGAAGAGTCCTGGGATGGGTCCCTAGAGATGGTCCAGGTGAAGACAGCTTCTTCCTGATCCGTGGGGACCTCAACACTTGGGGGTGGGGCACCTACTTCCTGGCCTGACAATGAGGGTAGTGACAGTTGACATGTACTGAGCATTATATTATGGGCCAGGCACTGGACCGGGCACTTTATGGTATACTAAGAAATTTAATTCTCACAACAACCCCGTTTTAAAGATGAAAAAACTGAAGCCCACAGAGTTTTAGCCCACAATGAATAGACAACTGACCTGGTGATCAAACCCTGATGAATTCTCACTACAGAGCCCCTTCTGTTACCATTGTGCTCAGAACAAAAGAACGAAAGACAAACCCAAAGTTTTGGGGATAAGAACTAAAATCAATTATGTTCAAATTTGTATTTGCAAATCAACTTTCAAGGAAATGTTGGAAATGTCTGCCAGCCAGGGAATGGATTAAGTGTGTTTGAAGAGCTTATTTCCAATGGAGTATGAAGGACTCCTGCACATTGAGTCCAAGCAGACCCTACAGCCGAACTGGATGGTAGAGAAGCCTAACCAAGCCAACCCACAGCAGAATTGCCCCCAGGCGGTCAGAGCACCCCTGCTCGGGACCAGGTACGTGGGCATGCCTTTCCTGCCAAGAAAAGTGGATGCTTTCGAAGGGAGAGCTCAGGCCCCAGACAGCCAGGAACTGTTACCAGAAGCCTAGCAGGTCACTTTACAGCCTCAGTCATAAAACTGGCTCACCCCTCCTAGAGGCCTGCTGTGTTTCAGGCATGGTGCTCAGGGCCTTCCCGACAATGCTCCGTGTTTTCCAGACAAGGAAACCTCAGGCCAAAGCCACCCTGCTGGCAAGTAGCAGCGCTGGCTTGAGGGCCGCTGGTCTGGTGTGCACTGCTATCCTGTCCTCTACCCCTTCTTGCTGCTGCACCGGGACCCCTCCCCATGCTGTGCCTGCATTTCATGACAGGGTGCCCGGGGCTGCAGGCACTGCCTGGTCACACAGCGCTGCCAGCCCAAGTGGCTGAGCCAGAATCTCAACCTCCGGAGCTATGCTCGCACCTCCTGGCCCTGCTCTCAGACCCTGGAGTAAATACCCCACAGAGGGGCCCTCTTTGTTGAGTGGCTGACACTGAAAAGGCCAGGGAGCTTTTACTGAAAGCCACACACAACTTCCCGTTCACCCTCTGGAATAAGTGATATCTTTCTCTACACCAGTTATCAATCTCCTGTTTCTTTTAATAGAAGCAGTCTCTGGTGTGAGTTGGGGTGGATATAACATAGGAGGGAAAACTGCTTACCTCAGGCCTTTACTGAGAAAGGGGGTGGGGAGCTTTAAAAGCAAAATCCAGGGGCGCCTCCTAAGACACAGGACTGCGATTCCATGGTGATGGGGCAGGGTGGCGGGAGTGGGGGGTGTTACTGGAAGGATGGAGTAATAAAATGGCCCACTGCGGAGACGCAGAGGCTCCACGGCGCTATTTCTGCTGCCCACCGACATCCACTCTGCTCCCTGAGGACATCTGTCATGTAAGATTTCCAGTTCGGGTCCCCCTGGTCCCTTTTCTGACCAGCCCCTAAGAGTCACCTGATGAAGCTTTAGCCTTATGAGGCAGGTCCCCCTCCTGTGGATCTGAAGAACCGCACAGGGGATGTACTATTTCACATGATGGACATTGGCAGAGAACCAAATAACTAAGCAAGCACATTTCTGGTACTATTTTAAAATAAGCAACTGCCAAGCAGAGGGTTGGGAACGCAAAGCAGATATCCTGAGTGTAAAGGATGGCGGAGGTTTGAGAGAACACAGCTGCGTGTCCTCTAAACACGCATGGGGCCAGGAATTCCAACTGCAGGAAGTCTTTTCTGATGAGCAAAGACAGGGTTGGGACAAACAGAGGCAGGACACGGAGTTGGCTGGTTTGGATGGTGCCTGGGGGAGCTGAACCCAAGCTGCAAGCCAAGCCTGATGCTGCTTAGCAAGCTGCCCTGCTGTTCGCATCAACACTGTTTCCTGAGCTGGGTCTCTTACCCCAGGCACCTGGGGTCTGGGAGGCCGAATTCCTGCAGCCTCCTTTGACTATTTACCAGGTTGACAACACTTAAGAGTGTTGTGCCTCCATGCTGGCACTGATTTAAAAGGCCGACAGTGGTCAGCGTGGGTGAGGGGTGAGGAAATGGGAACTCCCCTACACTTCCAGCAGGAGGACCGATGGGTCTAGCTGCTTTTGTGAAGGGCAATTTGACGACAGCTGTCCTGCATATCAAGATACCTAATTCTAACCCAGAGATTTCACAGCGAGGCCTCCCTCCCACCAGAGCTGCTCACGAGGCCCGGCTCTCCTGGGTTCTTTGGAAGCTGTCCAGTGCCCACCGGATGGGGGTGATGCGCGAGGATGCACTTCGAGCACTTCCACTTAATGCAGTGATGTGTAAATAAGCTCCACCCACAAGTCCTGACACAGGAAAACCCTGCTTTTAATTGGAAAAGCCAAGTTGTGGACCAAAACAGACATGGTCCCATTTGTGTAAAAACAACAGGAATAGTCATGCAGCCAATACATATTTATCACATACCTACTAAGTGCCAGGCCCCATGCCCGGGGTGACATGGTGAACAAGATAAAGTCCTTGCCTATGAGTACAAACTGAGAGGTGTGCATGTGCCGAGAGCAGAGTCTGGAGGGAGACACACCCAGTCCAAGCTGGGCGTTCCTGCTGAAGAGGCTGGGGGGCATGGGAGGGGTGGCAGGGTGGCTGGAAAGGGTACACTTTCACTTTTTACACACTGAATTGTCTGAGCTTTTAAAACGTGAATATGTTTCTATGTTATTTGGTGACCTTTAAACAGCACAAGGAAAACATGAAAGTACTGACTTTATGGCAGGACTTCAATCTGAATGGGCCAGGACAGGTGCGTGAGGGGCAGAGACAGAATTAAGTAGGGGCCCATTTTCCAACCAATGCCAGGGGTCTGGTTTTGCATCATTTTCAGGCCCTTAGGAAAGAAGAGGCTCGCAGAGCACGGACTTCTGCAGCCCATCAGGCTACTTTAGTGAAGGTCTCAGCCCACGGCTGGGTTCGGGGCACCTTCTCGAGCCTGAGGCTGTGCATCAGAGGGCAGAAACGCCAAGCGCACTGAGCTTCCTCAGCTGCCCAGCAGGTGCACCTGTGGGCCTTCTCCAGCAGCTCTCTCTGGGTGTGAGAGAACAACCAGAGGTCCATCCTCTTCCTCATCAAGGCTCTACCTATCCCAACTGAAACTGGTACGCGGAGCAACAGCACCTGAAGAGGAAACATGTCACCCACTCCACCTGCGTGAGGCTGAGGGCAGAGGCCTGGGCATGGAGAGAAGAGCAAGGGGCCTTGGGGGCCAGGCAACCAGGGCTCCGAGGCTGGTTTTCAACGTCCAAGCTATGTACTTTGGGCTGATCACATGACCTCCGGGAGCCTCAGTCCTCAAAGATGTAAAATGAAGATATTACCTGCTTCATAAGTGCAGGAAGATTCCTTTCACCTAACATAAAATACTCCATGGAGTGCTTGGTGCAGAGTAGGGCCTATGTATGTTACCAGTACTGAGGGATGAAGGGGTCTTGGTGCAGGGACAGCTTTGGTGCAGGGGATAGAGAGCACCAGGTAATAGAAAGATCTAATAGGCTCTAAGGCAGTGGTTCTCAACCTTCTGGCCCTTTAAATACAGCTCCTCATGTTGTGACCCAACCATAAAATTATTTTCGTTGCTACTTCATAACTGTAATGCTGCTACTGTTATGAATTGTAATATAAATATCTGACATGCAGGATGGCCGTAGGCGACCCCAGGGTCGTGAAAGGGTTGTTCGACCGCCAAAGGGATCGCAACCCACAGGTTGAGAACCGCTGCTCTAAGGCAACAACGGCCCTGAGGCCACTGGACTATGAGAGGGGCGGAGGGTCTCATGCTCATGCAGTGTCTGATGTGACGGAGGCTTCCAGGACAGCTGTGCACATGCAGGAGCTCTGGCCAGCATGCTGGACCTTTCCTGCTTCAAACGTGCAGGGCCTTCCCTCCCAGACACCTCACATGGCAGCACTACCTTCACCTGACTGGTGATGTGGGCACCCCCCCCCTCCTCCCCACTAGCAGTGGGTCAAGAAATCAGCATTTTAAATACCTATCCCTAGTGATTATGACACATAATTGGTTTGTATGGGTTCCCTGCCTCCCTGGAAGAAGTGCTGATGAGACAGAAATAGAAGTTTCTTGCCTGGGCCCAAAAGAACCTGGGGTTGAGTCCTACCAGTATTATTCAAACCCAGCCTTTTAGAGCAATGTTCACTCAGGCAAATTCTGTGAACATTTAACATCTGTAGGTGGCCATAAAAAAACAAGTAGTAGTTTAGGTTAATTTTGTAAATTAGAAATGACAATGCCGAATATTAAATGTGGTTTTACAAACTGCCTCACAGCCCACCCCCTCGAGAGGGAGTGCTTCCTTCTGGGAGCCCTGGGACCCGCTGCTCCGAGGGCAGGTAGGGCAGGTAGTGACCAACAAGGACACTTATGTGCAGACCTCAGGGGACGGGAGATGGTTTTAGACGGCACATGTGTGAATGGTTACTTTTATTTGAGTCATTCTATATTTATCTTCCCATGTTGAGGAAAATATATTCTTAGCTCATGGGTATAGGTTAGAATTAGCTCAACCCACCCCTGCCCCTGGCCCTGAGCAGGAGAACTTGTGAAGAGTTTCAAAGGAAAACACGAAATAGATGGCAGTACATTTAGTTCTGTAACATGGCTAACACCCTCAAGGTGGTACCCAAGTGCGTCCTGACTGGGGAGTACCAGTATTGGGCACAGAGCTGCCTCTGCTGAGCGGGGGTGGAATGAAGAGAATGGAAGAGCTAGTGTAGCACTGATTTTAAAAAATGACACTCCAGAAAGGCAAGAACCGGGCGGCGTCCAGGCACTCAGGCAGTCTTGCCTGTCCCTTTTGAGCAGTGGTATACAGTGACTCGGCTTCTGCCGCCATCTGCCCTGCTGCCATCATCTGAAATGACATCTTGGCTATATCTTTAACAGGGAATTCAGTTACTGGAGTTACTACTCAGGTACTTAGTACAGCAAAGCACAGTGAAAACAACATGGAATGTCTCACTGAATCCTCATAAGCCCCGGAGGGGGAATGAGTTATGATCTCGTTTACAGATGAGGTTTAGTAACCTGCTCAGGGCACAGAGATAGCAGCGGAGCTATCTAACCATTACACACCCCTGGCCCCCACCTGCGGGCCAGGATGTGAGTCCAGGGACCCCACCAGAGCCTTATCCTTGGCTTTGGTGCTTGTGTACACACCCCAGAAATCAAAAAATCTTCATAAAAAGAAAGCCCAATGACAACAATGGCAGTAACAGTGCACTTTCAGCAGTGGCTCTGTGCTTTACACACATTATCTTATTTCATCCCCGTGACATCCCGTTGAATAGCCATTATTTATTATTCCCCCTACTTCACTGAGAAGGAGACAGGACCTGAGAGGTGAGGTCACTTCTCATGGCACACAGCCACCAAGTAGCAGAGTAGGGATTGGGACCCAGCCAGCCAGTCCCCAAAGCTCGTGCTCATACCCACTACACTCCCCAGCCTCCTCTGCCATGCAGGCTTGACCTGTGCTACCCATGGTACTAGCTCTCTCAGTCCAAACCAGCTCTGAAACCCTGAAGGACATCCAACCACAATGGCCAAGCTGTGCTACCGCCCGCCCAGTTGCCCTCTTTTCTGGCGGTGGTTGGGGGTACTGGGGTAATTCTGGAGCTTCCTTTGGTGCCTGATGTTCAGTCAGCAATGGTGATGGTTTCAGAACACGACCATTTGCAAAGCACCCCCCCGCCCCGCCCAAATAGGGCCGGCCTCATCTCAGCCCAGCCCACCCCAGAATTTGCCTACTGTCTTGAAATCAGTCAAGGCCTTAATTCACTGGGTTCTTCCCTTTCCCCTTCAGTTTTAGTCTTTGTTCTTAGTTCCTCAGATTTTTTTCCTGGCTTAGTGCAGGGAGGGCCTGGGTATACTTGATCTCCTAAATCCTAGCTACTGAACTAAGAGATTTCCAGGAGTCAGGCAGAGGCTGCATACTCACCAGCATGGCTGAGACAAAAGCCATGCCTTCCCCCATTCCCTCCCCTCGCCCCAACAGTTTGGTGAGGCCATAGGGACAGTGAAGGAAAAGTGTGTCCCTTCCAGGTAGAAGCATTTAAGAGCAGGGCATGATCTTTCACTCATCCCTGCCCTTCAAGCTGAGGAGGTGGGTGTGTGCCAGGCAGCACAGCTGTGGGATGGTGGTGCCTCCGTCAGCCTAGTCTCTGAGTGACGTGGGGAACAGGGCACCCTGCTGACCATGAGGGACAAGGAGAGTGAACGGAAAGAAATCTTCATGGTGCTGAGTTGCGGAGGTTAACCTGTTCCTGCAGACGGCCTGGCCTGCCCTGAAGAATACAGCATGTGACACTTTGGACGAGGGTCCCACAGACAGTGATGAAGGCACTTACGACTAAAACACGAGGCTGTTCTTGGGTCTGGCCATCCAAGAGCACGGCGGGGCAATAATGACTGTGAGTGCTTATAACACACAGGTACTGTGTACGATCATTTTAAACGCGCTTTCTCACTCACTCCTCCTTACAGCCTTACATTATGTTGGGCCTCATTACCCTCATTTTTTCAGATGAGAAACAGAGACTTGTAAAGATGCAGAGAGCAACCGCAGCCTCAGAGCGAGTGACAGAGCAGGACAGGGCCCAAGTCCGCCGCTGCCTCCAGCGTCTCCATCCCTGGGGACTCAATCTGAGGCCAGTTTCTCTCTCTTTCACGATAATCGTCGGGCCATTTGTTTTTTATAAGCCACAGATGTGCCCTCTGACCATCCAATTAAGGCTTGCAGTGTGAAAATGGGTCTGTCACGTGTGCTCTGACAGCCAGGCTGAAAGCCCCTTCCCATGATGCTACTGGGGACAAGGATGTGGGCACCACAGCCCCGTCCACAAACCAGTTCAGAGCTTGGCCCCAGCTGAGAATGGGAGTTGCAGAGGTGCCTTTCAACCCCTCAGACCGAGATAGACCCTGGGGAAGAGGGGCTGTGGCGCTGGCTCCCTTCCCCCACCTGTGACAAAGGCACCTGCTGGCTCTCGGGGAAGACCTGCTGATTTATCTGCAGGGCCAGGGCTGTGAGTTATTCCAGCCCATGCACAGCCATCTGGCTGTGGGCCCTTGCTGCCTCCAGAATTGATGGCACGGTATTAATTTTCCTCGAGGTAATCACCATCCGCGCCTGGGCTGCTGCTTCCTCGGCAGCATCTTTGGGGAGCGGCACAGGGGCAGGCGTTTCAAGGAACTGGAAGGAGCCCTGTAGGCGCAGTGTGATTTACTACATATTTTGACGTATTGATTGACCTTTCGAGTTTCAGACTGCCTCCCTCCACCATGGCGATGACTCACATAGCCGGGCGAGTTCAGAAAACTAACACTGGACCCTCGGATCTAGTCTTGATCTCATTCCAACTTCCCAGTGAGAAGGGACCAGCCCAGAGTGAGGATGAATGTCAGAGTTTGTTAAATGAGCGAGGTTTCCAAGTGAGCCCCTGGGCCCTGGAATCACAGTCTGATTTTTGAAAATAAGGACAATGTCCTCATTTATGGGCTCAGTTCCTAAGCCACTTTCTTGTTTCCATTCATTCACATCTGGCAAATCTTCACCGAGTACCTACTACGCTGTCAGCGCCAGGATTCAACTGTGAGCAAAAGAGTCAGGGTTTCTGCCCCCAAGCAGCTTGGTACCCACATGAATCAAATAACAGCACAAAAATAGAAAATAAAAAACAGTAGCCAATGCAGTGAAAAGAGAGAGACCTGGCAGTCAGAAAATGTTTTGCTGGGATGTGAGCCATCTGGAGAGATCTGAAGGATGTCAGGGATTTAGCCAAGCGAAGAGGACCATGGTGGCAGGAGAGTGTCCCAGGGAGAGAGGCTGGCCCGTATGAGGGTCAGAAGTAGAGGGGAGCATGCAAGGCAGGCCAGAGAACTAAAAGGGGTGGTGTGACCGGGACCCAGAATGGGCAATGTGGCTGGAGAGTTGGCTGAGGGTCAGACTGCACAGGCCCTTGTGGCCCCTTGGGGCTTGGGCCTTGAACCTGCTGGTGAACAGAAGAACCAGCCAGGAAGAGCTGAACATGGACGTGATCGCTGCTCCTGCCTCCTTGACCAGGTGCCTTCCATCCCTGGCAGATTAAACCCATGAAACAGCAGGTCAGAGCCATCGCCTTCTCCCCCACTCAACAAACTCCATGACAGGTTCCTGTAGACAGCCTGCCGGGCCCTCCCAGCTGACAGAGCAGTTCCACAGGCAGGAGGAGGTTGGGAGGAGAGGGCTCCCCAGGTCAGGAGATAGGGCTGGGGCTCAGTGTGTTTATCCTGGGTTTCTAGCACCACCTGCAATCAAGATCAGTACTGGGGAAACTGGAGATATTATTACATGTGCTGAGAAGAATTAGGCTTCAGGGTTGGAACGGCTGGGCCATGCTAGGATGGGATGAGACGTGGTGGGGCTCGGTGGATGAGAGCATGGCCGCTGGAGCTGAATGGACCTGGGGTCATGTAAATCCTCAGACAGCGCCTGACGAGAATTAGCTGCCAATGAGGGGCAATTCCTACTACCCCTGCCTGCTCAGTGGCTTAGGGTCTGCAGGATTTCTCAGAGCCTTTGACTAGGCTCTCCAGGGGTCACTGTTTTGCAGGGGTTGGAGCCAGAAGGGTAAACTCAGAGATCAATTGGAGGAGAAACTGCAAGTTTGGACCCTGTCGGGGAAATCCCACTGGGCAGAGAAGATGTCGATGTGCAGCTAGTTCTCCACCTCCCACATTTTCTAGAGCTAAATGTAATCTCACAGCCACACAGCAAACAACAAAACCAGGATACAGATTCACCAAATATGGAAGTTTAAAAAATGTATATCCAAGGCGGGAGGAGCCTGTTACCCTGGTCCCAACTGTGAATGAGCCTCTTTCTTTTCAGGAGAAGGTTGAATAGAGATACAAGAGGTGGGAGACCCCTTATCTTTATTTCCAGTGCCCTACCCTGCTCCGGCAC
Source organism: Myotis brandtii (assembly GCF_000412655.1). NCBI lineage: Eukaryota > Metazoa > Chordata > Mammalia > Chiroptera > Vespertilionidae > Myotis > Myotis brandtii. The sequence continues at coordinate 1,141,013 of NW_005363642.1, forward strand.
ACAGTAGGGCCTCCGTAAATGGCTGCTGAACAAATGCAGAGCCCCTTTGGCTTCCTAGATACACTACTGGTTCCCAGTTCACCAGTAAACCCATCAGGGCTTAAGCCCTGTCAACTCTCACTTTTAACCCTCAAGTTTTCACCCAAATGAGTTCCTGTCTTTGGTGTCACTCTGTATCATTTAGGGAGGGGGAGTGCTGTCACTTGTTTTCAAGAGAAACACTTTCTTCGTAGCAGGAAGAGAAGTGAAAGACTGGACCTGGGTCTTGGGGAAGAGCAGCCCAGATGGGGAAGTGGGACCTCTCATGAGCCACGGTCCCAGGCCCGAAGGGATGATTGGAAATGAGTGAATCTGGATTTCCATAAAGCATATTACTATGCCTTCCCGTTACATACACACACATGCGCATGTGCATACACATAAACACACATGCCCGCACGCACACACAGTATCTAAGGTTACCGTGGGTTTATTTTTTTTAACAAGAGCCATCAAAATCCAGGAAGGCATTTGCAGAACTTTGCAGAACCTCAATTCTCATACATATACTTAAGGCCTGAATCAGAATGTTTTTCCATCATGGTCAACAATGTTCTCATTTCTTAAAAAGAAACAAAACACACATACACACACACACACACACACACACACACACACACACACACACACGAAACCGAAAACATTTCTTTTATTTCATTTTTAAATCCAACCACTTTAGTCAAGGACTAACATTCTGCAACAGACCATTTAATGACTGGAACTCTAATCCTTTCCTGGAGAAATGTCCCTCTCACAACCAAATTGGGGCTTTTGATTAAAATTCCTCCCGATTAAAATCGGCTGGAGAGAACCCGCCTTCTAGTCCCACTGTCCTAGACTAACGATGTCCGAGAAGAAACAAGAAGGGCCTCTGTGGTTTGAGGACCCAAGGGAATGGTGCCTCGTGTTTGTGTGTGTGGGAGGTGGTCAGAATGCCATGGAGGGTGACATCTGAGCCTTTTAGGGCAAAAAAGGAGTTTTGGGGAGAAGTGAGCGTAAGCTGCTGGGGACAGCACCAATCATAGGAAGGGCCTACAGCAGGAACCCAGGGGAAGGATGGAGAAGACTGGCAAGAAAGGCAGGAAGTGGCTGGGTGTCCGGAACTGGGGAGGCAAGTTGGGGAATGTCAGTGGGCAGACACCAGAGACACCCTGGGGACGGCGGCAGGAAGGGGGGAGGCACGGAGAAAAGAGTCTTAAACTGTACCACCAAAGAGGAGGCCTGCTGGGCTGGCCTCAGCCCTGCATGGGGCTGAAAGGTCAGAGGAGCTGCCAAGGATGTGGCTGGGGGTGGGTTCCAGTCACATAACCCAAGAGCATCTCAAGGGTTACTTCCTAGCCTGTGCATCTGCCACTGGTTCTTGGGGACCCCGTAACTACAGAAAGTCATGCTGGTCCTTGGCTCATCTTTCTATCCCCCACTTTGCCAGATCCCACACTCCACCCATGGTAGATAGAACAACAGCCCTCAAACATGTCCATGCTCTAACCCCTGGAACCTGTGAAAATGTTACTTTACAAGAGGATTTTCACAGGTGTGATTAAATGCCTTGCAATGGGGAGATGGTCCTGAATTATCTGGGTGGCTCCATCTAATCAGAAGGGGTCCATGAAAGTGGAAGAGGGAAGCAGAAGAGGTCAGGGTGATGTGATATGAGAATGGGTCAGCCCACCACTGCTGGTTTTCAAGATGGAAGAGGGGCATGAGCCAAAGGATGCAGGCAGTCTCCGGAAGCTGGAAAGGCCTGCATAAATCTAGCCTACGGATTCTTCCTTAGAGTTTCCAGAAAGAACAGCAGGCCTGCTGACATCTTGATTTTAGCCCATTGAGACCCATGCTAGCTAGACTTCTGACCTATAGAACTGTAAGATGGTAAGTGTGTTGTTGTTTTAAGTCACTAAATTGATAGACATTTGTAATAGCAGCCATAGGAAATGGCATACCACCTGATGTTCTAGACCAGGGGTGGGCAAACTTTTTGACTCGAGGGCCACAATGGGTTCTTAAACTGGACCTGAGGGCCGGAACAAAAGCATGGATGGAGTGTTTGTGTGAACTAATATAAATTCAAAGTAAACATCATTACATAAAAGGGTACGGTCTTTTTTTTTTTTAGTTTTATTCATTTCAAACGGGCCGGATCCGGCCCGCGGGCCGTAGTTTGCCCACGGCTGTTCTAGACACAGGGTACTGACCAGTCACCACACGCAACTTTGTGACTTCACTTAGGATGCTCCCTGCCTGGAACACTCTTGCCCAGCTTGTCTGCCTGCTAAATACCCACTTAAAACAACACTCCGCTCAATAGCTGGGGCTCCCAGTAGCAACTCCTATCCCTATTTATCCCCCATCATGAGCAAAGGCACGACTCTAGTCTCCTTGCTGCTCCCTACAGTTTCCATCAAAGCACCGACATCCACCTGCTGATGTAGCTCCTGCCAGGATGTCAGCAGCTGCCTGAAAGTGCAGGCTGACTTATTCCTCTGTGTATTTCTGGCACCTCGCACAGTGCCCACCACTCAGTAAATAATGGATGGACAGGAGGACATGGTAGAGGGTAACTGAATGGACAGAGGTGTCCTAGCCCAGAGTCAAGTGTACAAGTTCTGCGTCTGAATCTTGCATTTGTGTCCTGGCTCCTGCACTTCTTGGCAGTGTGACCTTGGCAGGTTATTTTACCTCTGTACTTTGGCTTTCTCTTCTGTAAAGTGGGGATAATAATAGGACCTACTTGGCCAGGTTGTCAGGGTTAAATGAGTTAACCTGAGTAAAATGCTTGCAACACTGCCTGGCCCAAGGAAATGGATCAAAAGATCGTATCTCCTATCTTGACTGTGTGATCCAGCAGAGGATATAGAATGGGAAGGGAAGCAGCTGAAGCCAGGGCCAAGGGAGTGGCAACAAGGCTGCATAAATCTAGCCTAGAACCTTCACTAGATACTACCTGGGACTCACATTTCCACCTCCAGGTCGCTCTGCTAGAATCTGGTTCTGGGACTCATGGGGTGGATGCAGCAGAGGAAAGGAGGCCCAGCATGGAACAAAAAAAAGCTGTAGATCTTCTTCAATTTTGCTGCTGTAGAGAATGCAATCAACTCATCACTAGGAGAGAGGCAAGTTTTATGAGCAACCAGTTAAAGGCTAAAGGTTAACTGGAGTCATTTAAATGACATGCATATTTCCTGGCTTTGCACAGCGCTGGAAAACCCCAATTGCATTTAGAAAAACACAAAGCATATACAACTCAAAGGCCTGGGTATGGGTAATGAAAACAGATGAATGCAAAAGATAATTTGGATGTGCCAAGCTGAAAACCAGGAAGTTGCATGGAACTTTTTTTTGCATAAGGATTTGGCAGGGAGATGAGAGATCTATTGAACCTGGTATAAAAATGGTGACCCCACCAGACCAGGGAGGAAAGAGGGGAAGATGGGATGAGAACTTTTAGCTCCTAATTATAGGCAACTGACTTTCATCTCTTCTGCCTGTCTGCTCTTAGGCGTTTTTACAACACTGCCTGAAGCAGAGCAGGCTGCTTTCAGGACAACCAGAGAGTCAGGGATAGGATGAGGTTTCAGTGCTGCAGAGACTACCAGCTCTGCAAGGGTCCCCCTGGCCCAGCCCACGTCAATCATAACCAAGGCCAAGCACATGGCTGCCTGAGCACATGTGTAGCTGGGGGAGAGGGAGGTGGGGCTGTAGTGCTGAGGGGGGAAGAGGTTGGGAGGCCCAGCCCCTTACCCAGCCCTTCTTCTCTCCAACAAGGTGACCCAGGCTTGACAGGTAAAGTGATTGTCTTCAACTAAGATGAAGGCTTGCTGCATGCAGAGTTAACTTAAACTCAACTGTGCACGTTTAGGAAGGGAGAGGGGAGAGGAACATAACAGCTTAAATACTACATAGGCCGCTCTGGCTACCACCCCACCGAAGGATTGAGCCTGAGGGGCAGGTGGAACTCTGTGCCTCCCTGTGGGCCCCTCCTGCCTCTCTCCTGAGCACCCCTCCAGTGCCCAGTGGGAGTCTCCCAGGTAGATACCTGCTCTTATACAATGCAGCCTCCCCCTGCTGGTGAGCAAGGACAGGTCTCTTTCAGCCCTGCAGTGAAGACCAGCAGTGTCAGATGCCTTGCGAGATGTCACTCTCCTACAGGTCACCTTTCTGAGGGATTTGTAAGGGTGACTTGGACGGCACAAGGTTTCCACCTGGGAAGCAGACATCAGAACCTAGAGAGAGACGTGACTACCATATCATGTCAGCAAAGCTGGCCTCCCTGACAACATCTGGTTGACTAGGAGGTGGGCAAAGAGAGCTCCTAGAAGGACTGGAATGCATGGAGAGCAGCAAGTACAGACTAAGTGTTCAGTTCCAGAACATTCCCATTCTGTCTAACCCAGTGATTATCAACACTGGTGGTACAGTGGAATCTTCTAGGGAGCATCTAAAAATAGAGATGCCAGGGCCCCATCCCCGGAACAAGTGAATCAGAACCTTCTGGAGTGGCGCCTGGGAATGGACAGTTTCCAAGTGATGCTAAAGTGATTTCAAAGCACAACTCGGGTTGTATCTCCACTGTCTCCCTCTTCTGACACAGAGAGCCCCAGGCCAGAAATAGCCAGACCACCAGCCTTCCCACTACCCACCCGCTGCCCGGGCCCTGTCTTGTCCTACGGAGACAGAAGCAAGTTAGACCCCCTGAGAGCAGTTCCTCTGCTGTGTGGCCGCACACAAGGGCAGCATGGCAAACCAATTTTCACTTTTATTTTCAGGCAGGTCAAAGTGAAATGACAATTTAAGCTTTTAAATGTCCCAAGATCAGTAGCCTGTACATTTCTTAAAGGCTCAGCAGAGCAAACAACATTTGACATTCATTTGAAAAATCAGTCCAGACAGTCTACTGAGCCCCACAGCATGCTGGTCACAGGAGTCCTGAAGTCTTAAATGAGGACATTCTCTTAACTCAGAGATTCAATGGTCATTCCGTGTTATTCCAGGCGCTTCCTAGGTAGGCCTCTATTTTGACCCTTTCTTAGAATTCTAGGTGGAACACTAACCTGAATGAAACATATCTCCTCCTTAAGAGAGGGAGGGAGAAAGGTACTGGTCCCTTTCCCCATTCCTGTTTTTTCTAGTGGGGACTGGGCTGGGCTGCTGGTGAGGCTGAGCTGACAGCAGAGTGGGCTTGCTAGCAGGACAGGTGCTGGGGAAAGTGACAGTGGCATCCTGGCCTGGGGGAGGGGACAGCACAGGTCAGATGGGCTGTTCCTGTCGTGGACCTTTGGTAAAGGTCACGCTGTCTGTTGCTGCTTCAGTCTCCCCAGAGATTTGTTTGGGGTGTTCTGTGGTTGATGAGATATTAGGGCCAGAAGCCAATCCTCAACTCCTGAGGCCAGAGCAGTCCTGTGTTGTCCCTGTGGCTGGGCAGGGTGGTGGAGGTGGGCGGGAAACTGTCGGCTTTGGGGTGAGGAGCCCTGTGTAGGCAGAGCCCCAGACAGACTCATAGAGTGGGTTGGAGTGAGGGATGTCTTGAAACTCAACGTTAACCCTCAACCCCATTCCCCCCACGAATTCCTATTTCCTGTGGCAGCTCACTGCCCTCCCCCGCCAGCCATGAGGTTAAGGAGGCTGACTTCGGTAGTACCTCAAGGGAGTGGGCGCTTGGGAGCCACTCTGAAGCCAGCAGCCCAGGTGGGATTTTCCATGTTCCTATGGCTGGGGTAGCTGGGTGGGGAGAGAGGGGAGGAGGTGGAGGAGGCACTCATTATACAGGCCCTGCAGATCACAGACAGGAGACTTGGAGCTGCCCTGAGATGAGCAACCAGGGTCTCTGGAGGGTTCTGCTGGACAGTTTAAAAGGTTACAATGGGCTGATGGTGGAGAAAGGGCAGTGGAGGAAGCTGGCATCCCAGTCAGAGGGTGGTTTCCAGAGTCAAAACCAGGGTGGAGGTGATGAAGGCGGAGAGCAGGGGCGGATCTGGGTCTATCTAATGCCTGAATTGGCAGCATTTGCATTCAGCTTTGTGGTAGGAATGAGAGAAAGACGATAGTACACCCCAAGGCTTTGGCTTGAGCAACTAGAAGGCCGGAACTCCTGTTTATTAGCAGGGGAAGACTCAAGTTTGAGGAGCTTCTCTGCTGGCCTTTGCTGGCTGGGCCCTCTGCTCAGCACACCAGGCAGCACCTCTACCTCCCGACAGCCCCCTGAGGTACAGACAGAGATGGGTGAAGTAGGGGGAATGCCAAGGCTACACAGCCTATGAGTGCCAGGGCAGGACTCCACCACCCACTGGAGCCCCGTCTGCTTCCCTGGCCACCCGTATCCAGAACCCACCCACCTCCTGAGGGCTGTGATGTGCCTCAGAAGATATTGCTCCTTGAGCAAATCTAAGCCACCAGGTCCCTTGTTATGGGAGAAATCAAAACTTCGGTCCCATTTTCAAATGTGTGGAAAGGACTGGGATTTGGAAAAAAAAATACTTAAATTGTAGAGTACCTTCAGCAGAAACTATCATTTTAATAGGCTGAGAAGGAAAAAACTCAAAACCCAGTCTCTACTACTCAAATGCCTCATTTCCCCAATACTCAGAATGGAATCTAGAAATTCTGCTTTGTAGAGGAAAAAAAAAATGACTTCTGTCTTTTTCAGAAGAACTGTCCTAGGACTGCTTCAATATATAACCAACAAGAGGGCACAGCCATTAGGTGACCTTGTGATTTCAGCAGAACATGTCTCTCTAATGCAGCTCAATTATGATTGTAAGTTTATAAAACAGGGAAAGATTACAGGAATATACATTAAACCACATCAATGAGCGCTACTGAGAAAAAAAATAGGTTCAACAGACAGGTACCAATCAAATAATCAATACGCAGGAAACAGCTACATTACCCTGCTTTAAAAGAACCAAATAATGTTGCAATTGGATTTACTTAAAAATTTTCCACTTGAACAAAACTGACAGCTGTATTATAATCACATTTCCAGTCACTTTATAAGATACAAATTTCATTTCTCCATATTTCTACTTCATTTCTGAAAAGGGGCCAGCAACATTATTCATCAAGCCCACGGAGAAAGAGCCTAATCAGAGAGAGGGGGGCGACGCTGTTAATTCCATGTTTTCCGTTCCCTTAGAGAATTGGTGGTTTAATTCAGACATGCTTTTTTCTGATCAGTCTAGTTCAGGTCCTAGTCTCAAAGAGATGCAGGGGGGCGGGGGGGGGGGCGAGTATTTTAGCCCTTAGGTAAAATGATTTGGGATAGTGCAATGTTGAAATGAGACAATCTATATTTTTAGAAAACACCAAGGTGGGTGTAAGAGTCTTGGTATATTTCATTGGTGGGGAAAAGTCTGCATTAGGAAATTGCTCATTCAAATGTATGAGAATGATGAGCAAACATCATTCTTTTAACGCAAATCTGACTGCCCCAAATTACTCAACATTTAGAAACATAATTTTTGTGTTAATGAAAATGCCTTAAGTGTTTGAGTAAAGTGATTGCTAAAGCTTTAGTCAGTTCAATCCAACGAGCCCTCTTCGAATGCGTACTATGTGCCAGGCCCTGTGCCCGGCACTAGGGCTAGAAAACAAAGTGGCCAGTACATGTGTGAGGTGCTTGGGGAGAGAAGAGGAGGAGGCGGGTTACCTAATTAATTCTGCAGTGAGGAGGGAGGAGGTTGGGAATGAGGTCTGGGAGGGCAAGCCAGGCAAAGGGGACAGCCTGGGCAAAGGGCTACAGGCGAGAAGTGGCAGGCAGGCTGGGTCCAAGAGCATGTAGGCAGCATCACAGCCAGATGGGTTCAGATATAGTGAGATGGAAGGCAGGGGTGGAGGGACAAGGCTAAGTGTGGCAGTTCTGAAAGTTTACAGCAGGGGAGTGATGGTAGGATAACTGTGTCTTTTAGACACAGGCAGCAGGGTAGATGGACCAGTGGGGCAAGGCCATGGGCGGGAACCCCACAAGGGAGACACTGGATATGGGGAGCCTGGGGTGGGGTGGGGGCAGAGCTGCAGAGGTGGAATGCCTGGTGACTTCCTGGATGTGGATTAAAGCGGGTTCAGGAGTGGTTCCAAGTTGGCCGGTCAGGTGACAGGCAGGTGGGGTGCCCACCACGGTGCTCTGCCACATGTCTACATGTGAGGAGACCCAGTATAGACCGCATTACTTTTGTTGTTGTTAATCCTCACCCACGGATATTTTTTCCATTAATTTTAGGGAGTGGAAGGGAAGATGGGAGGCAGGGGGAAGAGAGTGAGAAACATCAATGTGAGAGAGACACATCGATTGGTTGCCTCCTGCACGAGCCCTTCAGTGAGCAGGCTGATGCTCTATCCACTGGGCTACACCAGCCAACGCAAGGACTGCATTACTTTTAAAGACAAAACACAGCGGGAAAGTGTAGGCCGAAGAGCCACAAAACCACACTTGCCTGGAGAGTGGGCTTCAAGGGTTTCATGTTAACAACATTGGCCCACTTCAGCGCCAGCACTACACAAACCACTTCTTAGGGGCTCCATGCCTCAACACTTGAACTAAATTGCCCCTGAGGAACCATCTGGGCCTGAATCATGCCTTCCCTGAGGTTTCAGTTCTTCTCCAGTCAGCCAGCACCCACTTTCCTAAAAGTCATCTTTCCAAGAAACTGACCATCTAGTTAACAAGCCTGTGTGACCTCCTCCACGTTTCAATGCATCCCATGGACAGAAGAGGAGGCTTGGCTTTGTCAGACTCCTACCGGGAAAGGAGTCTAATAAGAAAAGAGTTTAATGCCGGATGTGTAGTCCCAGATGATGAATGCTGATGACTGTTTTTACTAGGAAAGCTCTGCACATGGAAGATGCTGCTGAGCTTTTTTTTTTTAATTCTAAATTTTCTTTGCAACTTTCTTTTTGTTGTTGTTGTTCACACTATTACAGATGTTCCCCCATGCTAATGCTACTGAGCATTTTTGATGGATTCTCTCCTTTAATCTACAGAATAACCCTGAAGCGAGCACAATCACCCCCACTTCACAGATGAGGAAAAAAGCTCAGAGAGGTTAACTAATTTGCTCAAGGTCACACAGCTGGGATTCAAACCCAGGTTTTTCTGATTCCAGGGCTCTAGTTCTTAAACATTACATTCCTCATTAATTCAATGTTCGATTTTCAAGAATGTTGATTTTCGAATGTTGATTTCCCTCTTGCTACTCCTTTGGCTTTTACTTTGAAAACTTTCAAACTTCCAGAAAAGTTTAAAGAATAGTACAGTAAACACATATATGCCCTTTACCTAGATTCATAATTAATAGTTAGCTGCATTTGCATCCTCTCTCACTACTAGTATACCCACACACTCACACATTTTTATTTTGTGAATCATTCCAAAGCTGTAGGCAGCATGACATTTTACCCCTAAACACTTCAGTCTGTGTTTCCTAAGAATAATGACATCTCTCACAGAACCACAACATCAGTATTACACCCAAGAAGTATAAGACCTACCTCAATTTTACTATCTAATCACAGCGATATGTAAAATTTCTCCAATTTAAAAAAAAATGTCCTTTAAAGACACAACCCTCAATCCAAGACCCAATCCAAGTGGACAGCTGTCGTGTCTCTTTTCATTTCAATCATCTAGGACAGCACCCCAGCCCTCCCTATATTTTTGATCTTCCATGACATCCACACTTATAAAAAGTTCCAGTCAGTTGTCTTCTAGAATGTCCCACATTCTGGACATGTCTTTCACAGTCTGCATTATTTATAGGCTATTTTCTAATTTTCGCCAGGATGAGGCACATGACAATGACTGGAACATCAGCAAAAGAAGGCAACAGAGAGAACTGACTGATAGGACCACAAGAGAAGAAAATCAATGAGCTCACATTTTCAGGGACTTACACTCAAACCACATAACTGGCTTGGGGAGCTTCATAACACTCTTGCTGGAAACAAATCTCTAGGCAGCCAGATGATACACAGCCAGGGACTTCCACTTGGTCTAAGAGCTCTGGCCTGCAAGGGCACCGGGACAAAGCAGGAAGGGAGATAGGAACTGGGGAAATGGGGGAATACTGTAGAGTCATTCATGACATTCACATTCATATTTGTCAACAAATGAAAGAATAATAAAGAAAGGAACTTGGTCCAGAATTCAAACAGGGAGGGAGAATTTAGAGTATGGCTGCCACACGGGGCTTCTATAAGCCTAGTAAGAGTCCCCAGCTGTACTTGTTCTGCAGAAGAAGCAGTTTGCAGGTGGGCACAGGCAGAGCAAAGGCTCTGAGGTGGGAACATGCCTGGTGTGTCTGAAGAACAGCGAGGAAGCAGAGAAAAGCCAGGTGGTGCCAGATGGCGCTAAGCCTTGTAAGTCGCCATAAAGGTCTCCGCTTTTAGTCGGAATGACTGGAGGCTACTTTGAGTACAAGCAGGACATGATCTGACATATTTTAAGAGGATAACATTGGACACTGTATCGAGAATTAACTATAGGGGACAAGGCAGAAGCCAGTGACTGGCTAACAGGCTATTCTAACAAACCAGGTAAATGATGTTGGTAGCAAAACCAGGTGTTCAGGGCTGGGGTTGGAAGAGATGGTCAGAACCTGGATATACTAGTATTTGGAAGGGAGAGCCAAATAAGTATCCTGACCAACTCGAAGTCCAGTTTGAGAGAAAGAAGGGAGTCAAGTATGAGCCTCAGGATATAGTTCCACCAACTGGGAGATGGAAAGGCTGTGGGAGGCAGGTTTGTGGGGAAGATCAAGTTCCACTGGGTTCATGGTAAACGTGAGGTGCTGAGCAGGCAGCTGGGTCCTCAGGCCTGGGGTTAAGTGGAGGCTCATGGCTGGAGACAGAGTGAGACGGTGAGAAGGGCGCATGCCCAGGAAGAGAGGCAGCCAACTGCTGCCTGTGGGTGTGGAGGCTCCATGGACAGACTGTCCAATTTTCAAAGTGATAGATAGCTATGTTTGTACAATAAAATATCCTGATTTTAAAATGTTGGCAACTAATATAAAATTTAATGGAAAGTGCTACATCAGCCTACAACTGTGGGCCTATCTGCCTGAGGGCCAGTAGTTTGCAACCGCGATACACAGCTTATTGTTCTGCCTTACAATAATCCTGCAAAGATGGGCACTGCTGCTCTCATTTTGTCAATGAGGGAACCGAGGTTCAGAGAGGCTAATCAATTTGTCCAAGGTCACACAGCACGGAAGAGGCAGAGCTACGATCAGATGCCAGATCTGTCCTCTCTTAAGTTTGTATTTTTCTGGGACCCAAGGTTCCACCATATCCTCAGCTTCTTCTTAAAGAGGCAGGTCTGGGCTAGAAACAGCCAGAAGGAGAGCAGATGGAAGGTCCATAGCAGCCTGCCTTGCCAAGGGACAAGCACAACTAAAATAGTGTTACTATCTACACTAATAAAAGAGAAACATGGTAATTGGCGTACGACCACTACCCTTTTCATTGGCTAATCAGTGAGTATATGCAAATTAACTGTCAGCCAAGATGGCGGCCGGCAGCCAGGCACTGAAGCGAGCAGGGGGCTTGCTTGCTGCAGACTCCAACGTTCCCCGCCTCACTTGCCAGCCTCTCAGTTGCAACTCTAAGCAACTATATACTATGTTGCAAATAAGAAGCTAAACAAAACCCCAGAAAAGGGCTTCCATTCAGCCGGGCTCGGACCGCAACATTGTATCTATGTTTTCAGCAGCGAGGCCCCAGAGCTAAAGCTGGCCCAAAAAAAAAAAAAAAAA
>NW_005363642.1:1157918-1162157 GCF_000412655.1 Myotis brandtii
GGGGGGGCCACGGCGGGGGCTGGGCCCCCCCCCCCGCCAGTGCACAAATTTTTGTGCACCGGGCCTCTAGTTGTTAATAATTAGCTTCAAAGGCATGATGGCTTGGGTTCCAGGGAACAAGCTAGATCAAACAGGATGGGCCTCCCTGAAATACAGTCCCTGCGCTAGGCCATAGAGCAGAACACAGCAGCGCCCAAGAACAATTCGCTACGGGTATGTGAGAAACACATGGGACCACCTTTTGGACACTTCTATAAGATGGTTCTTGCATGCTTGGCATCCCAAGGGAGCTCTCTGCTATAACTATTTGCTCCCACCAGGTCCATAAATCTACTCTTCACACTGAGGCTCAAGGGGCTCTCTGAGGTGCAAATCTGATCATGTCACTCGGTTAAAAACTCCTCTCACTGTATTTAGGATAAAATCGAATCTTTGATACATCTACAACAAGCATGTCAAACTCAAAGGCTAACATGGGCCAAATAAACAAGATTTAAGTTTATGTGGGCCACAAAAAAACAAAAGCTTCAATTTTCATAGAAACGTAGGTTTATTTGGATAGAGACATGCTGAATACAAAGGGCTGAAATAAATGAGTCATCATTAACATAAAATAATAGAACATTTTAATAAAAATTAATATTTTCTTTAACATTAACTTACCAGACACTGAGTAACTGCACAAATTAATAAGCGTAACACAAATAAACCTATTATTTTCCTTGTCCGAAAGTTAAATATTTCCTGTTGCGCACACCAAACAAGTCAGTCTAAGACTAATGATGTGGCAATCGGCTGCTAGTATTAGTGGAAAGAAATGGTGCACATGCGCATAAGGCGCAAGGGAAATGAATGCAACACGATTATAGTAATCAGTCATTAGCGAACGCTGTAGTTCGTTATTAGTAATTATGTATAACAGGATATTGTAAAAATTAAGTCACAAAATTTTTATTGAAACGCTTCTTACACACCATTATATTGGCTGGGCCGCAAAAATATTTGTTGTGGGCAGCATGTGGCCCATGGGCCGTGAGTTTGACATGCTTGATCTACAAGGCCTGCACACTTTGCGATCTCCTCAGCCTTATCGCACCACTGTTTTATTTATCTCCTGCCTGCCCTTTGGCCACACTGCTATTTCTCATCTTCCTGACCGCCCCAGTAGCCCCAGGGCCTTTGCTTTTGCAAAGTCCCCTCCTCGCACCCACATCCACACCCAGCCCTTAGATGGGTCTCTCTGACCTCTGGGCAGGTCATTCCCGTTACCTGATCCTACAGAACTTAGCACAGTGGCATCTGACTTTGGTCTGTGTGATGCTGTGATCAGTGCTCGCCTCCCTCAGAAGAAACTGAATCAGAAAAAACAGACATTGGCTTTTGCTTTTGTCATTGATCTGCACTTGAGATTTTTTTAAGACACCCATTAAAGCACAGTACATGGGCCTACAGTTAGTCCCACTGCTGTTTCTTGGAAAGACTTTCCCTCATTCTGAAATGATGTCCTGTCCTTTCTTTTATGAAATGATAATGCATAAATGCTTTTTTTCTGAATATGACTACTTGGTGAAATAAAAAGTTGGCAATCCCATCCCCAGAGGTTTGTTGGGTTTTATTTTTGTTTGGGCATTTCCCTGGGCTGTGAAGTCCCAAGGTCTCCGAACCACTTCCATACTATGCTAGATATTCTCTAGGCCCGCAGCCCTGGCAAATGTGTCCAGTCTGGTGAGGAATCAGATCTAGAGTACAAAGACCTGCTTATCTGTGCACATCAGCCTGGAGGGCTGGGCTTTCTCACAGACCGCTGGACCTAGGATTCTAACAAGCTGCTGCAAGGCCTTTGAGGAACAGCCCTCTTGGTTACAAAGCAGAAGTGGAAGTGCCAGCAGCTTTGGAATGGTTACATGAGTGGAATATTACACAAGTTACTAAACACAGTAAATCTGAAATCTATGAAATAACGTGGAAAACAGCTTCTGAGGCGAACAAGAAGAGGTTTCCAACTCACTCCCTAGACATCGTGGCCGAGACGCCTTCTGGCACCTCTCACCTGGCCACCAACTCACCCCTCATCTTCTGTTTGGAACATTCTCTTTCCCCAGGGCTGGGCCTCAGATTATGGAATCACCATCCCCTCACCCTTTGCTGTCTAATTGCTCCCAAGCTCAGAACCCAGAGTCGAGCTAACTCTCCAGCATCCCCACGGTGGATTAGTCACAAAATGCTGCCCCCAAACTGTGGCCCCATTCCCCTTTCCACTGTCATCAGCCCGTGGGAACCTGCCACAGCCTCCTAAATGGCCTCCCTGCAATTGTGCCAGGCAGTGTTCTAGGCACTTCACCAATATTAACTCATTTATCCCTCCCAACAACTCCCATTTTACAGATGAGAAAACTGAAGCATCAAGAGATTAAGTTACTGGTCAAAGGTCACACACTGGCAAGTGGCAAGGGCAAAGCTGGGATTTCATCCTGGACACAGTCTGGCTCCCAAGTTCATGCTCATAACCCTATGCTCTGGGGCCTCTCTAGCCCTGGCATGGTTCACAGGCCCCCGCTGGGACTGCCTGACCTGGCAGTTACAGTTCTAGAAGTGCACTTGCAGGACACATGTCCCTCCAGGAACCCTCTGATGGCTTCCCTCTAATTTTTGTTTGTTTGTTGTTTTCCATTGAGTTTCAGAGAGAGTGGAAGGGACAGGGAGAGACAGAGAGAGAAACATTGGTGTGAAAGAGAGACATCGATTGGTTGCCTCCCTCATGTACCCCAACCAGGGCCGGGGATTTAAAAAAATATATATTTGTATTGATTTCAGAGAGAGGAAGGGAGAGGGAGAGAGAGATTGAAACATCAATGATGAGAGAGAATCATTGATTGGCTGCCTCCTGCACGCCCCCTACTGGGGATCGAGCCCACAACCCGGGCATGTGCCCTTGACAAGAATCGAACGCGGGACCCTTCAGTCCGAAGACCGACGCTCTATCTATTGAGCCAAACCAGAGAGGGCAGGGCTACAACATGTAAAAGTCAAGTGCCCATGTGGATAAGGCTGGGAAGGAAACCAGATGGTTCCTGAGGATGCCTGGTTGCCTGTATCTCCCTAGGATGTCTGGGTAGTGGGGGAACTTCCTCTACCATGATTGCCTCTGTTATCTGGAAACAGGCAAGACTCCTTCGAAAGGCTCCAATGCCAATCCAGGCAGGAACCTGGCTTCTCCTTGAAGCCTGCTTGTCCTCAGAGCACTACCAGGACTGCTGGTTAGTAGGCCTACTGGTGAATGTGCAGTGTGCCTTGCCTGAACAGGAGGTGCAGCTCTCTTCATCTCAGCCCAAGCAGCCAGAACTGCCTTTCTTGCCCCCAAAACACTGCCATCATACAGGTGATGTACTGGTTTGAATATTTCAGGATACGTTCCTAAAACATTGTTAAAGCGGAAAAGGCCCGCCCCTTGGTGCCCCACAGTATGAGTTACATCTCGATACTTAGCTACAACAGGGACGACAGCCAGCTCTCGTTCACTGAGCACCTACTATGTGCCAAGCACAGTGTTGTGTGCTTTATGTGCATGTTCTCATTTGATCTTCAACAGCCTTTGCAAAGTCTTTTAGAACCATCTTAAAGGCAAGGCCACTGGGCCTCACAAGCATGAAGACCCCGAGCAAGATCACAAAGCTGATTACTTCCAACTATACCAGAGACTGCAAAATCAAGTGTCAATGGGGCAAGGGTGGCAGAACACAGGAGAGCACAGGCCCCAGGTCTGACTCCATCCAGATGAGCAGAGAGGCTAGAGAAGCTCACAATTTGCCATGATGGCAACCAATTCAATTAAGATTAACCAAGGTCCCTATCTATTAGAAGTATTTATAGAAGTAATAATATGATGTCTTCCATTAGTTTTTATACACTGTCAGGGGGCATATTATAATTTGAGAAATGGTGGGGCAGATACAATGAGACTGTACTGTGCAAAAGGGTAATAACTGTTAAAGCTGAAGACTGGGCTTATGGAGATTCATGTTGTTCTCTCTAAAGAAACCTAATCTACTTTATCTAGTCTATTTTCTCTTCCCTTTCCCCTTTCTTTCTTCTTTCCTTCCCAGCCTTATCCACATGGGCACTTGACTTTTACATAGTTGTAGCCATGCCTTGTGCTTCATGCACCTGATTGTATTCTGATTTCTTCCTTCTCTCTCTTTCTCCTTTCCTTCCCTTCTCCTCCCTCTCTCCCTCCCTCCC